>NC_056732.1:634218124-634518124 GCF_019279795.1 Protopterus annectens | reverse complement strand
CTGATTCAAAGAAAAATAAGAAGTGTAGCTGCAGAAGTGATAGATGTTATGCACTATACAAGTAGCTGGTACACTGTGCATTTGGAAATGAACTAATATAAAGTCCACGTACCAGGAAGACCACAGAGTATTTGCTTTGCACAGTGGCCAGCTGTGTCATAAACACATATGGAAGAAGCACTGTCCTGATGAATGAGGCCACTGCAGAGGTTGGGGATCCATCTTGTCTCAATACTGGAGATAAAGTCCCATGGATAGAGATTGCGGGTAGTTTGATTCCTTCAAAAACACATTGTATGTTACTATTAAATAAATCCTATAAATTGCTCCAATAATCACATACAATCAGATGCACGCCTTCCTTAAGCAATTAGGCTTCTCTCTTTCAAAATAGGTTTAATAGGAACTACTCTGTATGTTACTGTGCAAATGCTATTTTGAAACCTTGGATGTCACACAACATGCATTTGCTTAATAAATTTGTGAATGGCTGCCCTGGCCCTCCACTATCTAAAAAGCCTAGTACCTACTACATGATGACTAAATTTTTACAGGAGAGATGACTAGATTTGCACCTTTAAACACATAGATGCCTGCAACTATACCTACAGAATTACAGATTACCAGAGCCATATCCATAGTAGGACTGATCACCAGATTCTCACTCCAAGGAAGATGAATGTTCAGTGCCACAACACTGGATGTGTGGATGACCAAAACTAGATGTGTGGATATCCAGGCCTGTACTTTAAACATGACAGGATGATCAAGGCCATATTTCAAGGCATATGGATTACTGTACCCAGCAGTGTGCCGAGGGTGGGGTGGTAGTAGCAGTCCGCCCAGGCTGCAGGCAATAAGGGACTGCATATGTAGGGAACTTAAAAAAACAGAGGCATAACTAGGGCAGAAAGGAGGTGGACGCCCTGGGCAGAAGGTGTTGGGGGCATGTGATCAGTGGTGTGGTAATGCAGTACTGGCATTCAGAAAGGAATGTCAATTCTGCTTTTATGGTAATGCTAAAGTGAAACACTTCCTGTGTGAAATTTTTATTATAGCAATCTGCTTACTACATTTGTAGAAAGTTTCAAAGTAGGAGAGGTTTGTTATGGTCCACAGCATAGATATGAGGGTGTAAGCCAGGTAACTTAGGTAAACAGCTGATCATACTTCTTCCTTAGACATTATTGATGATTTCTTGCAAATACTTAGACACGGGCTTTGGAGAAGACTGAGGAACAACCGCCTTTCAGTCTCCAGAAATGGAGGATTTTTTTATTAGATTATATATTTGTTTTCATCAAGCAAATACATATATTCATGTGCAATCCCCATGCATGGTGCACCTTTCTTCTTACCAGAGATTAGCTGCATCCCCTTTCAGCTTTCGCACTATTCTGCCCCAGCCAGTCCATTTGAATAGTGCCTTCTCTTGTCTGTTCTATTCTCTGTTGTTCATGCTATAGCATTGCAACATCTCCTCACATTCTTTCCTTATCTTGACTAGGTTTTGCCATCTTCCGTATATATGTCTATGCAATTCTTGTGTAGGTCTTGTTCACTTATAGTTTACATTTTCTCCGGCTCTCTGGGATTATACTTCTGATATTAGATGTCATGAGCCTTAGCTCCATGCCTTCCCTCTGTCTGTTTTCCTGCTGTATCATCCCATATAGAGTTTCCATTAGTTTTCTCCTTCCTTGTGAAATATATCCTTCCATATCCCCATTCCCTTTATTCATACCTCCTGTACCCATAAGCATCTGTAGAATATATGCATCATGCCTGCTACTGCATCTCTACATCTCCAGCAACTAACTTTCTCCCTTTCTCCCTTTCTCCCTTTCTTCATTAGTCTTTTAAAAGTTTGATATCATCTGTTCAACACCCTCAGCATTACTCTCCCTATTCCATGTAGCTTCTGCATTTGGTGGTTTATCCGTGGTACACTTTTCGGTTTACTGGACTGATTTTCGATCTCCCTTCTCATTCCTAGATGTTCCTTAATTCCTAGCCCCTGGCTTCTATTCCTTTCTTCTTAGCTCTTCATATGTCATTATACATTTTTGCATTTTCTTCCCATTTCTTCCATGCTACTTTTCTTTTTATCTCACAGTTTTCACACCTTATGTGTCCTATCTTTCCCCTTCCTCATTTACGCTTTCACGTGAACTTCTGCTTCCTCCCTGTTCTTTCTTTGCAGATCTGACACTTCTACCTTTCCACTTCCCCCACTGATTTCTTCCCAAAGTTCTTCCAAACCACTTTTTCTTCATAGCTCTTTTTCTTTAAGTCATGTTGCAAGCTATTTCATTGCTCTGTCATTTTTGTTCCTGATATTTTCTTATAAGTTCATAGGTTCATTCTAGGCTAACAACTACCAGGGTGTCTATAAGCCTAGGTGTGCAACCCAAACCACTTTTGTCCCCGACTACCTTGGACGCCTGGTATATTGTAGGGTATGTTAGTAAAGAGGTAGCTAAGTGTTATGTGGGGGGAGTATGTTGGTTGGGGATTGATTTACTTACTGTTGACATCTGTCTATCAAAGACATGGGGGCAGACCGGGGTGATTTTGCAATTTACTATCCAGTGATCAAGGCTTCTTTTAAATAGGGTCAAGGATGAACTCTGCTTCAAGTGGGTGGGGAACTTAATCCATAGTGGGGGGATTCCTTTGAGACACATATCAGTCTCTCCAGCATGTTCCATTAATGTTGCAGACAAAGTTCAGATCCTCAGATGTAATGTTTCTGGTGCTATTTGTTTTGTGGATGTGTAAGAGAGCCATCAGAGCTGGATCTGAGAATGTCTTATATGCCAGGCATATATTATCTCTCAGTAACCTGTAGGAGACTGAGTACAAAGATAGGGTCTTAAGGCAATCTGTGTATGAAAAAGTATTCATACCCTGGATTCTCCTGGTGAGGAACATTTGAGGGCATTCCAGCTTTTGCAAGTATCTGGTTAGGCACATGCCAAAGGAGGCATTTTACTCAGTGATAGGTCTGACAAGAGTTGAGTAGAGTGGTACTATAACTTCCTTGGACCTGAATGCTATACCCTTTATTATTTGGGCAACATAGAATGATTTTCTTACTATATTGGCTACTTGTTGGTTGAAGGCCAGATTAGTGTCTACATAAGTTTCCAAATCCCTAACTACTGGGTCAAATCGTAAGGGTGTTTTATCAATAAAGTAATTGGATTGGTGGATGATTTCCCAAAGGGCATTATAATGCATTTATTTGCACTGAGTTTTAATCTGTGACTTTGGCACCATTCATTTGTTTGTGCTAGACCCACTTGTGGGGTACTGGTGTCATGGTGGAAATCTATGACAGATCTCAATTTAGTGTCATCAGTGAACTTGGTAAGCCAGAGGCCTTTGACATTAGCCTTGACTTCTGAGAAGTGGGTGCCAAACAGGGACCAGGCCCATCACAGGGCCCTGGGATACTCTGCTGGTAACCAGTCTCCTGGTGGAGGTAGTTTCACCAATCCTGACTTCTTGGGTGGTCCTACCTGTGAACCAGCAGCAATCCACCAAGTTATGTAGGGGTTTATGTCTAGTTCTGAGAGTTTGTCAATACCCAAGTTAAGTATTATAATCGAATGGCTTGACCAGGTCAAAGGAGGTGGTATGCACCATTTTCCCTCATCCATAGCCTTGGTGACTCTGTCAAAGAAGTCTACCAGATTGAGTAGGCAACACCTTCACTTAACAAAGCCAAACTAGGATGGGTCCAGTGTCTATAGGTTGTCAATGTCCTTGCTAAATATTTCCATGATAATTCATTCCATGGCTTTTCATATTAGACTTGTCAGACTGATTTGTCTGTAGTTCCCAGGGTCGGTCGATGGTCCAAACTTATGAAGAGAGATGACTGTTGTGGCTGTACATTCACCTGACATGTAACCTGTTTCGAAAGCTTGTGGTTGAAGAGTACCTCAAGTGGTCCTGCTAGGTCATGTTTAAGGCTCTTTAGAAGAAAACCGGGAATATTGCCCAGGCCCATTAAAGAAGTGTTTTTGGCCTTAGCAAGGACTATCCTGTTGATAGTTGGGGGGAGATATGCTAGAAAGGATTTTACATAGATTAGTGGGGGGAGTGGAGAGTGAAATTAGAGATAAGTTTATCAGCCAGTAGATTCGCTATGTCACCCTGGTCAGAGAAGGTTGTGCCATTTATGACCTGCTCTGCACACTACTGAGTATTACCTTTAAGGTTTCTGACATAGCTGTCCTTAGCCTGTGAGGGTATCCTGACCTTGTAATTGGCCTTGTTAGACTTTATTAAACCTCTTAGTTTCTTGTTTAGTTGAATTAGAGAGATCTTGTCTCTTTGAGAGTTGCTCTTTCTGATTTTGGCCATAACTTTTTTCTTTTGTTATATACCCTGTTATGGTAAAGATTTTGCCAGTGGGTTTGTTTTTAGTGTTAGAGTTGGGTTTACTTCTAGACAGTATGACAGTCTCAGTGCAGCCATTTACATTTTTGTACAGGGTTTTTGTGAACTAGGAGTTTGGAAGAGCTGTGAATTTTGACAAACCATCATTTTATAGGATGTAGTTTGCTTTAGAATAGTTCCTAACCATTACAAGTCAAGTTGGATTTTTCAAGTTGATTTTTTTATTTCAAGGGACACAGCTTTGTGATCTCACCTCACCAATGAGGACATGATACTAGGGAGGGTACAATGCTCTACCATGTTGGTGAGTACTAGGTTTAGTGTGTTTGACCCTCTGGTTGGAGTATGCACTATCTGGTCCATTGTGTTTGTGTTGATAAAGTCCAGGAAATGTGCCTGTAAGTTAGAGGCAGTGTATGTTTTCCATTCTGTAAATGGTAATTAAAATCTCCCATGAATAGGGTTTTTGGTCAAATGGTGAACACCTCTAGTAGATCTAGGTAAGAGTTATAGAGTTGTGAGCTTTGTGGGTCTTAGACAGTGACCTGTAGCTGGCCAGGACATGGTAAGGAACCTTGTCTATGGAGACTTGAACGTGGATGAATTCCAGGGGCATCATCTTGTTTAACAAAGCGGAAGTTATATTTGTTGTTAATGTAAATTGAAACACCTCCACCTTTAGCCCTGTCTATGCTGATGTAGGTCTAAATGTGTGGAAAGCACTGTAGATTTGCACTACCAGAGTACTTTCTGTGCTTTGATCCAAGTCTTGGGAACAGCACAGGTGTCTACATTCTCCAGGGTGAGAAGAGCTTGTAGGAAGTGGAGTTTTTTGTTTAGGCTCCTACTCTTGAGCAGTAACACCTTAAGGCTGCTTTGAGGTTTTTTTGTTCCTGTTTTGGTAGTTTTATCATTTTGATATTGCCTAAAAAGGCTCTAAGGATGTAGATAAAGTTTTAGCCAATATCAAAAAGCTCAGTGGGGATTGGTACAGACCATCCTTGGCAAATGTCCTCCCATGATGACAGATATTGGATTCCATTGGAGTGACACTGGAAACTAAGCCAATTATTAAAATCAATCATTTTACATTCATACTGTGGCATCATCCTTAGTCATAGGATCATAGGATATTAGGAGGTTACTAGGCTAATGGTCCTAGGGCCCTTACAAGCCTAGCCAAGTACAACCCCTTTTCCCAAAAATATCAAGGTATTAAGCATAACTAAGTCAGCAACTACTGCCCCTGTCCAAGATGGACACAGGTGAAACTCCCAGGATGAATTTGCAGTTTCCATTCCAGTCATCCAAATTACACTTAAATAGGGTCAGTAAGAGGCTCTGTTTCACTTGAACTGAAAGTTTATTCCAGAGGAGAGATAACCTCTGTGAGACATATCTGTCTCTCCAGCAAGTCCTATTGATGTCACATTACCAAGTTGTGTTCCCTAGAGTGAGTGCATCTTATACTATTTGATTTATAAATGTGCCACATTTCCATTAGAGCAGGATCTGATAGTGCTTTATATGCAAGGCAGAGGTTGCCTCTGAGTAGTCTGTAAGACACAGAGTATAGCAACAGTGATTTCAGTCTGTCAGCATATAACATATGCTGAAGACCTTGAATTTTCTTTGTAAGAAACCTTTGAGGTCCTTCCAGTTGCTGCAGGTGCCTGGTAAGGTACATACCAAAGGTAGCACTGTACTCTTATTATTGGCCTGATGAGTGAGGAGTACAGGGAGGTTACAACCTCTTTTGTTCTGGATGCAATGCTCTTACTTATGAGGTGGGAAATGTAAAAAGCCTTTCTTACCACTGTGGAGATGTGGTGGTCAAAGGAAAGGTTGCTGTCAACCTGTGTGCCCAAATCTCTCACCACTGATTGTGTGCTTAGGATGTTGTTATTAATGTGGTAATCTGCAGGGATATCACCCTTGCTAAAGAGGATGATAATGCATTTTTTTTGCATTGAGTTTTAGCCCATGAATTTTTGCACCAGTTGTTTGTCTGTGTAAGTCCCTCTTGTAGGGTGTTGATATCATCTGAGGAAGCGATGACTGCACCTAGTTTGCAATCATCAGCAAACTTTGTCAGCCATAGGCCTTTTGTTTTAGCCTGTACATCTGAGAAGTAGATTCAAACCAATAGAGGCCCCAGCACTGATCCCTGTGGAGCACCACTGCTACAGGAATGCTGGTGGCAGTAGAATCACCTGTTTTGACTGTGTGCATTGTATTGGTGAGCTAGTTTGAAACCCACCTGACAATGTATGGGTTGATCTCCTGCTGGGAATTTATAAATGATGTCTGAATGGGGAATAGTGCCAAAGGCCTTGGCCAGGTCCATGTATGGCATATGCAAGGATATGCCTTCATCCAAAGCTTTGGTGACTGTCTCAAAGAAGTCCACCAAGTTCAGGAGGCAGGATCCCCCTTTAATGAAGCCAAACTGGGTCAGGTCAAGCATTGGAGATCTCTTATATCTTTGTTGATAAGGTCCATGATTATTCTTTCCATAGCCTTGTAGATTAGGCTGGTCAGGCTTATGGGTCTATAGTTCCCAGGGTCTGTGGAGGTGCCTCCTTTATGTAATGGGATGACAGTTGTGGTTTTCCATTAAGCAGGTACAAAACCAGTGCACAGACTGTGGTTAAAAAGAGTACCCAGTGGTGTAGGTAGTTCCTGTTTTAATCCATTTAGAACACAGCCTGGGATATTATCATGTCCCATAGAGGCTGTGTTTTTGGCTTTGAAGAGAGTGTTTACAACTTGCTCCTTGGAGATACTAGGTGGAGGGCAGGTGGTAAGGATGCTTTGGGGGATATGTGGTGGAGACAGGGGAAGAAGTTTTCACTGAACCTGATTGGCTATTTCTGCGGGGTCAGTATATGTGGTGCCATTAACAACCAGTTCTGTGTAAATCTGGGTTTTTCCATTAAGGCTTCTGATGTAGCTAAAGAAGGCCTTCTGAATATCCTTAGCGAAGGAGGCTAATTTGGATTCATAGTTAGCTTTATAATGCCTTCTGAGGTGTCTTATTTGCTTGTTTAAGAAGAGGAGGGGAATGCTTCCAATTCAAAGACTGTTCCTTCCTGCTCTTGGACAGCAATTTCTTTATCTTATTATATAACCTGTTAATGGCAGATGGCCATCAGGCAGGCTTGTTCTTTCTTAAGTATCTTTGGTCTTATCAGGTATGGCTGAGTCAATACATTTAATTAGATGCTTATACAAGGCATTGGTGTAAATCCCAGTATAGGTCTCCATGCCATCAGTGAGGGCAGGGGCTATGAAGATATTAGTGCTGTCACATATTAAGTTGTAACTGGCTTTGGAGAAGTTTTTAGTGTAGCTGCTGCTAATGGGGGTCAGATGTTTTTGTTACTTCTAATGAGACTGATTTATGTTCAGACCTCACTAGGGAGGGCCGCACACATGGGGTGGTGCAACGATCACCCATGTTAGTGAGCAGCAGATCCAGAATGTATGGGCCCCTTGTGGGGGTTCCAACCAACTGGTCAAGGGCACTGGAGTTGATGAAGTCCAAGAACCTATGGGCAAGTGTGTTAGTATACAAATAATTTACCCAATCTGTGGATGGGTAGTTAAAATCACCTAAAACCAGGGTGTTTGGTTGTATCTTGAGCGATTCAAGTGGATCCAAGTATGCAGTGTGGGTATCCAGGTTCATGGAGGGGGTCCTATAACTGTCAATAACTTGGAGAGGGGTCTTACCTACAGTCAGTTGAACCTTCATTAGTTCAAGGGAATCTTTTTTTGACCAGTCTAGAGGTGTATTTATCTTTGATGAATATTGATACTCCACTTCCTGTAATTCTCACACTTTCAGTTTGTAGTCTGAATGAGTGGAAGGCATTATAACCTGGTATTGCTGGAGTGCTTTCCACGGCCTTAAGCCACATCTCTGTGACTGCACCAATGTCAGCATCTTCTAAGGTGAGGGCTGCTTCCAGTGAGTGCAGTTTTAGGTTTAGACTCCTAGCATTTAGCAGCATAACCTTGAGGTTGATTTTTGAAGATATTTTTACATCCGGAATTTTGTTGTTGTGACATTGCCTAAAAAGACACTATGGGGAGGCAAAAGCCTTAGCCAGTAACCGAAATCCCGGAGGTGACAGATGAAGACCATCTCTGGCAAAGCAGCATGGTCTATCTACCATGTCAACCCAGGCTGATAGGTACTAGATCCCCTTAGAATGACACCAGAAACTAAGCCATGTTGAAGTCAACCATTTTTTGTTTATATTATGGTATCATCTTAGGTGAAGGTAATATGCTACTCAAGGCTAGGGACATACCTGCCTGAAACACATATTCAGAGAGCTCAGTCATGTCTCTCTTCATATAGTCCAGTGAGGTACACCTCAAGACATTCACACCAACATGAAATATGACTGAGTCATAATGGTACAAGTTGTGGAGAGACATGAGTGCATGTGTGAACTGATGGATCCTGGCACCTGACAGACAGCTGACCATAACTTTCTCCTTGTCCAGCCTGGTGAGTGGGACATTTGTGTGTCTCACTATGGCGCTGCCTATGACCAAAAATATTGGTTTAGATGTGCTTTGCCTGAGGGACTTGTTTGGTGAGACACTTGTGGTTTTATGTGTATTGAGTGTTGTAGGTACTGTATTAGGTGTAGCATGTTTGAGTTTTGGAAGCTTCTGGTGTTTAGGTAAATTTCTTTTGAGTACCTCCGTGTATGATGGTTTATATGTTGACAGCATGGTTTGTCCAGGAGGTTTAGCAGGTGGTCTGATAACCTGTTTGGTGTCACTGTTCTGTGAATGAGAGACAAAGGATTCTAAATTTTTAGTGTATATGCATCTCTCACAAATTGAGCTTGAGTGGTTTAGGAGTAGAGGGTTGTCAGTGTACATGAGGCAATTGCTACACTGCCTCAGGATACCTATGCCAGTCAGGCTGTCAGGTGAAACAGAGGAAAACTGACCATCCATAATACTAGGTGTAAATTTGATTACGTTAATGAGGAAGGGTGTGGTTTAATTGGTGGCTTAATGCTGGGTCTGTACTAATGGGGCTGTCAAGGGGTACGACACTATTAGGGATTAGGAGATTTCAGTTAAAGTGGCAAATGTTGTAGAAAGCCCAGCTGAAGTTCTCTCCAGTCAGCTAAGTGCAATTTAAGGGACTCTGCAGTTGGAGCACAGGCAGCTTCTAAGGGAAAGTAAATGTACTTTAGCTTTTCCGTCTATAACCACCAATGGTTACCTCCACTGCATAGCGCTGTATGAAGGTGCCCTACATGTAAACAGATGCCTCGGATTGCTCAGGTAAAGATAGTAGAGCAGTGGGAGATCACCATACTCTGGAGAACTGTGTTAAAACAGGTGCAAACTTATGCAAAAGTGGACTTAAATAACAACTGTGAGAACCTTTTTTTTTAAATAAGTTAAGCAATTTTCAAACAAGGTGGCCAATGGAAATGCTCAATACTAAGATTATTCCAACGATCTCCAACTCATATGGGTCCTTTGCTACACTCTTCTGCCACAAGGGTGCAGGGGGGCCCTCTTAATGTAAGATGGCTGGTTTTAGTGCTCAGATAATGCCAAACAGTCTAGAGTCAGCAATCTGAATCTAGCCTATGCTATAAAATACAAAATTACTAGAAAATACAAAATGCAGGAAAAGCAGTCTCAAACAGCAAATAGCTGAAACAGTGAAACAGCAAAACAGTTTAATTGGCTAAAAACAGTTAAAAGTAGATGGCTATTCAGTAATACACAGTTTAGAAGTGTAGTACAGTGAATAAAAATACTTATTTTTCTGTATATTTCAAAGGATGCTGTGGATTTCATTTGGATTCACTCCAGAGATCAAAGAGAGCAGACCAATCCTAGAGGAGCTCCTGTAAACTGAGAATAGGCCCTTGCAAACATGCTGCTTAAATACAAGCTAAGTTAAGCAATTTTCAAACAAGCCGGCCAATGGAAATGCTCAATACTGAGCTTTATTCTGACACTCTCCAACTCAGATGGGTCCTTTGCTACACTATTCTGCCACAGGAGTGCAGCAGGCCCTCTTGATGTAAGATGGCTGGTTTTAGTGCTCAGATAATACCAAACAGTCTAGAGTCAGCATATATGAATCTAGCCTATGCTATAATGTGTATATATATATTTTATATATATATATATATATATATATATATATATATATATGTAAAATAGGCATATTGCCATCCTTTTCCCTCTTTCTAAAATTCTATAAAAAATCATCCAAGTACAACTAATGACACACCTAATCCAAAACAATCTCCTCTCCCCTACCCAACATGGCTTCTGCCCTGGCCACTCTACCATGACTGCCCTTCTTTCCTTTCTGGAAACCATCAACATTGAACGAGACCCAGGCAAATTTGTATCTATGCTATTCCTAGATTTGTCAAAAGCCTTTGACACTCCCACACCCTACTCATATCCCAACTTTCCACCCTACATCTCTGTCCCTCCACCATAGCCTGGTCTTCCAGCTACCTGTCTAACTGCCAACAAGCTGGCCAATGGAAAATTTCAACCTCCCCCTTCCTCCCTACACCCACAGGCGTCCCTCAAGGTTCCTTTCTTGGCCCTCTACTCTTTAATCTGTTTATTAGCAACTTTCACCACTCCATCCCAGAGTCATCTGTAATCCAATATGCAGATGAATTGACTATCATCTGCTCAGCCCTCTCACCCTCTGAGCTCCTTGCAAAAACCCAGTTAGCCTTCTCCACAACTGAAACCTGGATGCAGTCCAACCACTTAACTCTAAATGCAAATAAAACCAAACTAATGATCATTTCCCCTACCAAAAACTCTATTATTGACAAAACCTCATTCACTGTACAGATCCAGAACAACACCCCCCCTTGAAATCGTTCCCACCACCAAGCTACAAAGCATCATCAGTGATGTTGAACTAAACTTTGATACCCACATCCACTCCACAATCAAAAATCCCCACCAAAAGATAGGTCTCCTCTACAGGCACAACCGCTTCCTCAACCCCTCTACCCATCAAACCCTGGCATCCACATTCCTGCTCCCCTCCTTGATGTATGGTGCCCCTCTGTTCACAAATCTCCACCTTGGCTTACGATCCAAACTTGAATCCTGCTACCCCAAGATCTGCAAATTTGCAACCAATTCAAAAATCTCATCCCACCACTGCCACTCCCTGCAACTCACCATTGCCCACAAGCTCATCTTTAAACCCACAATCTACCCATCTTTCACTATATCCTTAAAACCCTATATACCCAACTGCCAACTCAGATCCACAAACCAAAATCTCCTTCAGGTCCACAAACCAGCACGACCTCCTGGCCACCTACTACTGTCCTACTCCTTAGCCAAGTAGTGGAGCTCTTCCCCACCCCACCTTTGCAACCTTTCAAACCATACCAATTTCAAATCTCAGGTATTCTCTCATCTATCAGCCAAATGGGAATGTCCATATCATGCTCCAACATAAATCCTTCTCCACCCCATCTCTTTCTACCCTACACCGAAATCATTACCATTTACCAATTCTATTGCTTCATCTCAACCTAAAACAGTCTCGCTCTATCAGGGACTGATTTTCTCTCTGCTATCTAATGTACTATACTTTCCATAATCCAATTTTCTTCTGCTCTCTCCATGCAAAATGGTCCACCTAACCTGCAAAGGGCTAGTAGATACTTGTTTAATGCTTACTTACAAAGAGCTTATTTGACAAAAATGTCTTTTTTGCAAATGTTCAGTTTACCCAACCTCCAAAAAGGCTAGTATCCTTCTCTTTAAATGTTAACTCACTAAAAGTTTATTACATAATGTATTATATTTCTGTAAATGTTTTAATTGTTCTGTACAAATCTTTGTTATTCTTTTGTAAATTGCAATATTTGGAGCTTTTCTCCCCAGGCCTCCACAGAAAACGGGCTCTTTATGGCTATGTGGACTTCCACGGTCATCAAACTTAAATAAATAAATAAATATAAAATTCACAAATACTAGAAAATACGAAGTGATGGTAGAATAAAATGATAATATTGGCTCCTGTGTTGTAAATACTTGAGTACATGTGTGATATTGCTGACCTGGCTCCAGATAGGCAACTAACCATTATCTTCTCCTTGTCCAGCCTGGTGACAGGGGCATCTGTGTGTCATACAATAGAATCCCCTATGACAAGATCAGTAGGTAAAATGTGGCTTATTGGTTTGTTTTTGGAGTTCATTGAGTATAGGCTTATGTGTGGTGTTAGATGCTGCTTTTGATGTGTGCTTTTGTGATTGCTGAGAATCGGTGTTGCCGTTTGACAGCTTAGGGGGCTTTGATGTTTGGCAAGGTTTCTATTAAGTGCCATAGTGTAAGGTCTATGCATGTGTTGAGCGATATGTGTGAAGGATGTAGTGTGTGTTCTTGACAATATTGTAAGCAAGATTTTGCCTCCAAGGAAGTTATATATATATATATATATATATATATATAATTTTCTCCACTCACCATCTCTTTCTCTTTCTGTGCTCTCTGCTGTCTGTTTCTCTCTCTCTCCATCCAGTATATTATGTTACAGCTTACAGCATATGTGAGTATATGTGGGAGTCCCCATCTCCTCTTCCTTTCTCCTATCCTTAGTTTATTTGTCTTTATCCCCCCACCTTCCTTTTTCCATCCATCCTTTTATCCATTTGAAGGTTTTGGAACTTTATATGCACTGGGCCTACTTAAATGTTCCTTAGCACATGCAGTATTATTGGGAGTGCCATCATTCTCACTACCTTCACCCTTCCTGGCATTGTGAAAGAACACTGTTCTCCACTCTCCAGTGTTGTTTTTATTTTCCTCTAATTTCTTCCATGGTTTTCTCTACAGTCTCATCTATGGTAGATCCCATATACAGCCCTAAGTATTTGGGGAATTCTGTATTTTATCTTCCCCATTCCTTCTCTTGCCTTTCCTTCCTATACCCTAACACTGTCGTTTTCTTACTGCGGTGCAGTGTGATATTTTTTCTATGGTCTTGAAAACTGGATCAGTTGCTGTTATGGCTACTGTATATCCTCTGACAACAGCATACATTCCTCCATATAAATCAAGAATTTGGAGTCTGTCTCCCACATCCTCCTAAATCATCCAATCTACCCCTAACCCAGATTGCTAGCTCTTCTATTATGAGTGTAAATAGTCTGGGTGATAGTGGGCACACCAGTCTCATTTCCCTGATCACCTCCATCACCGATGTATCCCTCCCCCCTTAACTGCAATCTCAGACTCTGGTCTATTGCATATTGTTGCAGCCAACTAGAGAAGTTCTCTCCCACACCTCTTTTCTTCAGTATTTCCCATAAGAATTTTCATTGCACCATATCCTTGGCTTTTTGTAGGTCAAAAAGCACAATCTTCTCTTTTCATACGCCTATCTTTTCTTTCCTGCACATGGATTCTACTAGTTTTTATTAGTTCTGTCTTCCGATTTTTATGAAACCATTCTGTCCTTTTTGTATTCTCAGTAATAGGACCTGGTCTAACCTTTTTGCTAATACTTTGGCAGGTATCTTTATATCTGTATCAATCAAGGAAATGCGTCAACAAATTCTTATAGCCATCTTGTCACTATTACAGTCTGCATTTAAGTTACCCTTGACTGACTCATCCTATTTGAAATTACCTCTGATTCTGGTGCACTGTTATATTCTTCACTCAGTACCTGCCACATCTATTCCCTAGTTCACTTCTAGAACATTAGCGGAAATCCATCGGGGCCTCCTGCTTTTCTTTCTTTCATGCTATGAATAGTATTGTTTAGCCACTTTCTCTGTAATGCCTGCATTTAATACTTCTTTCTGCATCTGTCAAAGAGTTTCTTGTGTTCCTCATTCTTGTTCTGAATAAATGTTTTTATAATACTTACAGAAGCATTCTCTAATTTCTTCATCTTCTCTGATTCTCTTTTTACCCCCTTTTCACTGTCTGTTTCCATGTTGTTTTGTCTGGGTTAATATTGTTTTGCCAGCTGTTTACCTTTTCAGTCCCCCAGCACCCACTGGTAATCTTTACAACACCACTGCTCAGTGTCCACCATTGTAGTAATTGTACTCTCCAGCTCCTTCCTTACTTTTGCAGTAATCAAACAGTAAGCTAAAAGCTGGTTAAGACTGAAGTCCAAAATCAAAAAACAAAACCAAAGGAAATCAAGCTACTTTAATAAAATCCAAGGACAATTCCACAGCAAATAATTCCAGTAAGTGCTATCATCTGTAATAAGACTTCTTCAGACTGGAAGTTAACATTCAAAAACACACATTTAAATTCTTTAAAAATCACATGACCACATACTTAGTGTTTTAACCTTTTGCATTTCAGATACATCAGACCAGGGGGGTAGCAAGCATTGAGTCTAACCTGCCAACTATATTCCAGCCACCCCAAGTAATCAATTAAAACAATTTAAACAATTAAAAGCAATGCTGGAGAATTTAAAGAACTCTCCCATATATACATTTATATATTTTTGTCTTACTTTACATTAACATGTTTATATATGGGAGAGTTCTTTAAATTCTCCAGCATTGCTGTTAATTGTTTAAATTGTTTTAATTGATTAATTGAGCTGCTTATATAAGGGGAGGTCTACTGTGACTTTTATACAAGGATCTGAAGAAGCTGTAATGGTGAAAGCGCTCATCCGTATGTTATAAGTGCACATTCTTGGAATTAAATTTGGAGTTTTGCTCTTACTTCTGCTGTACTCCACTTCCTTTGTGACTTACATTATATCTACCTCACAGAACTACAGCGTTTGCTTGCTGAGTAGTGGATTTTACTTTACTTTATTTTTTATTCAGTACATTTTTTCTGCTTGCCAGCAAGAGTAAGACTCTTTTCTTGGGTAATGGCGAATCTTGAACTGGATTATGTCCTGAGAAGTGAAGACCGTGGGACTGGAGCGTTGCAGGCGCGCTTCCAACAGTATTTAAAAGAAACTGTCAGTGCATCTCTGTTTTTTGAGTCCACGCCGACCTCCGATGATGTCATGACACCGACCTTGAATTCGGAAAGACTACATGCAGTTTTGAATATCATGGAGAAGGATTTCATGAGGCTCAAACGCTTACAAACACAGCGGATACACTTCCAGTTCTGCCTCGAACAACATATTATTCCGCGAGGTTTATGGGTTCTTAATAAGCCAAATCAAGGCAAGGAACATCCAGATTTACTCGCGAAATGGCAACTCCTGAACATTGAGGTGAGTCGCAAGTATTTGCAACTATTAATTGACTTTTTCCTCCCTGAGGAGGTTAGGTTAACAGATAATATTAAGCGCAAACAGCAGGAGCTGTTTAGTAACTTTTCGGATAAGGTGGTTGCACCATTGTTTGAGAACTTGCTAGATTGTGTGCTAGCGTATGAAAGAAAACTTTTACAGCAGAAAAAACACAAAGCCACCAGGGATATTAATGATTTTAAATTGGGCAATGTATTCTTATGGCCCAGAACAGGGCGGGATTCCTCTACAATGTCTCAGATGCATAGGGATCCTTCTACCCCCATGCCTCCTAGGAAAGTAAAGGAATCTATACACTAATTTTATCAATGATGTTACAAGTAATAGTGTAACAAACGACATGAATGTGGGTGTTGAATTGAATGGACATAACAGCATTACTCCTGTGGAGATGGACTCTGCCCAAGTTTGTACTGGGGGGGGTCACCATCAGTAATGATGCATGTATTTTGGAAGAAATACCACCTGTCGCTGGAACTACCACAGACAATTGCAAGGACTGTGGATGTTATTCATATTGTACATCCCAGTACATGTACTAGAAACAACTTATATCCTGAAGTACATGTGGTTAAGAATAGACCTGTTTCTACAAAAGAAGGACCAGAGCCTGTTGTTAAACCTAAGAAAACTACTACTTTGACTGATTCCAGCAAGCTCTCAAGTTTGGATATGACTTTTCCTCTGCCAGTGCACATGGAGAAAGGTCCTCGCAGTCCTCGCTCCATGAGCAGGTGCAGACAGAAGAGGAAATTATCAGGGGATTTTATGCCCCATCAGACTTTAAAGAGAATGTGGAACAACAAGCGTTAATTTATAATTTGTCCCACATTACTCTAACAGATGATGATACCAGTTTATTAAACAAAGGTTTGAATTTTATTCCTAAAAGCCAGAGCAAATTGATTGATACAATGGTGGACTTAAAACTTTTTTGTAGGAATGTAATGCTTAGATTCATTTATAATGATTCTGAGAAAGAATCAGCACAGAGCAGGAAGTTTGCTTTTAAGAATTTAAGTGATTTTGTACCAACTCACCACCCATTAGTTGAAGCATTCCTTAAGTTAACAGAGGAGGAATTGTATAGTTACTATAATACTCAACTGGGACCCCAAAAACAGAAGAGGTGGGATAACTTGAGCTTTCCGGAACATCAGTGTCTGAGGAAATTGCAGAATGATCCTACCATTATAATTAGACCAGCTGATAAAGGTGGGAAAGTTGTAGTATTGGATATGTCATTTTATACGGAGACTATGTCCTCCATGTTACAGGACAGGTTCTATGAACCTACTTCCATGGAACAGGTTCACTCTGTTGTCAGATATATTCATGACACGCTTTATGATATTCTTAGAAGTAATTTAATAAATAAGGAGCTATATGGATACCTTATGATTTATACACCCACTATACTGATTATACAAGGTCTCCCCAAGGTACACAAAAATATGAAGAACTCACCCATGAGACCTATAGTTTCTGGCCGTGGTTGGGTAACTGAACACCTTTCAGTTTTTGTGGAGAAACATCTGAGATGTGTATTGAATGACAATGTTACAGTCTTGAAGGATTCCAAGCAATTTTTGATTGATCTGTATGAATGTATTGGACACCATGATAGAATCTCTAGTTGTACTTTTGTGACTCTTGACATTCAATCCCTATTTACTGTAATACCTAATGATATAGGACTTGATTATGTGTTAAATTATCTGAAAGCACACAGTACTTACACTGCAGTATTGATAGACCTCATAGTTAATTTTTTAGAACTGGTCTTGGAGAACAACTTATTCATGTTCCAAGACCAGATCTATAAACAACGTGATGGCGTAGCTATGGGCAATCATTGTGCAAATAGCTACGCCAACATGTTCCTTGCATATTGGGAGGAACATGTTTTATTTAAGAATGCACTTTTCTGTGAACATGTGGTGTTCTACAGAAGGTTTGTTGATGGCCTTTTTGTTCTTTGGAATGGAACATCAGAACAGCTGGAATCAATGCTATCCATTATGAATGATTTAACTACATTCCTTACTTTTACCATGAACTATTCCACACATAGAACTGATTTTTTAGACCTATATATTGAGAGATTAACAGATGATGTGATAAATACGGGGGTCTATCGCAAGGCATGTTACTGCAATTCCCTGTTATTAAGGTCTAGTATTCACCCACAATTTGTTTTTAAGAATATAATGAAAGGACAGGCCATTAGAGCCTCGAGATTGAACCCCACTGAACAGGGATTTATCTCAGAATTAGACAATCTGAGAAATAGATTACTGACCCGGGGATACAAGGATAATGAGATTATACCATACATGGAGGAAGCATACATGTCACGCACCACTTCAGGTGCACCATACTTTGGACCCAGGGTCCAAGATCAAACCGTTGGAGATCATATGTTAAATAGATCTATTAAATTTTCTACTCTGTATACTTCTGATCAATATCAGTTAAAGGAAATTATTAGCAAACATTGGGATATTCTCCTGGTTGATGATGACTTGAAACGCATTGTGGGGGAGACACCAAGTTTCCTATTTCGGAATAAGAGCAACCTAAAGTGATTGCTTTGTCACCCCAGACATGACAGGATTATGAAGAACACTGGTCACACTAAACCCTGTGGTCACTGCAACTTCTGTTCATTTATTGATAGCAGTGAGGTGTTTATACACCCGGATTTACACACCATTTTCTCCATCAAGGCAGATGCAGATTGTATGACACCTAATGTGGTGTATTTAGCTACTTGTCAGGCATGCCCGAGTTTCTATGTTGGTAAAACTAACCGGCCGTTAAGGGATAGAATGAGAGAGCATATTTACCACATGAGAAAGGGCACTTTACACAATGCCTTAGCAAAACATATAACCACCAATGACAATGATCATACTTTCTTGCTCCGGGTCCTAGAGATAATTGTTGTGAATAAGAGGGGTGGTAATACTATGAATCTTACTGAATCTAAGGAGACTGACTGGATCATTCGTTTGAAAGCTGATAGGGTGCAGGGGTAGAATGATAGACGTACTATAAAACCTAAGCTGAGATAATGCAGGCACATAAAATGAACTATCATTTATTTGTATATGTTCTTGATTATGTATTTTATCAATATTAACTTATCAGAATGTTTATTTACATGTTTTTTAGGTCACTATGCAAGTTTTATATATTTTTGTCTTACTTTACATTAACATGTTTATATATGGGAGAGTTCTTTAAATTCTCCAGCATTGCTTTTAATTGTTTAAATTGTTTTAATTGATTAATTGAGCTGCTTATATAAGGGGAGGTCTACTGTGACTTTTATACAAGGATCTGAAGAAGCTGTAATGGTGAAAGCGCTTATCCGTATGTTATAAGTGCACATTCTTGGAATTAAATTTGGAGTTTTGTTCTTACTTCTGCTGTACTCCACTTCCTTTGTGACTTATAATTTTGAAACAAAGATGTGTACCTTACAAGATCATTTAATTAAACTTAATGAAGCCTTGTGCAAAAGGAAAACTAAAAAGTATGAGCGAGACTGTGCTGACTATGAAGGAGGCTGCATACAGCCTTTTCCTTCAAAATGAAATTGAAGGCAGGCTGGAGCAACTAGATATGTAAAATGGCAGCAGTGAAGCAAATGAAGTTAGGAGAGCAGAGTGTTTGTTGTATAAACAACGGAACCAAGATGAGACACTATCAAGTGCCTCTGGTGCTCATAAACATCAAAATAAAAAGAAAAATACTGCTATGACAAAAATAAGTGGAGAAAATAGCAGTAATTCACAAGAAACAGCAGTTAGACTGTTTTCCACCCAGCCTGTGTATGTTTATTAGCAACATAAAGGTGGAAACAAGACATGGGCTCAATTAACTGCTTCATCGAATAAGGGATATATAAACAACGGAAGACAGCCATAAAACTGGAAGAACAACAAAGATGGAAAACATAGGTACTGCTTCTTTTAAAATAGTGAATTTATCTAGTTATGAACTTTCTCAAGAAGAGTGCTGTATTTTAAGTAAAGTGTGGAATTTTTTGCCTGCCAGAAGGGCAGAAAAAACAGAAGTGTTTAATAGTATTAGAGACTATGAAAGACAGTTAAACTTTAAGTTCTTTTTTAAAGCTACTGAAACATAGAGAGAACATTTCTGTAAAGCTAGCACATTTAATCCACCCTTAAGAAAAGAGTTGGGAATGTTCCTGAGTAGTTGTGAATTGCAAATTACTGAAGCTCTTGAAAAAAAATCTAGTTATAATTACTATAACATGTCTAGTAGATAAAACAAATTATTTTTTGCTTTTACTAAAAATGATAAGTTATTAGTGTTTAAAGCTGATAAAGGGGAGCAATAGTTGTTCTAGATAGAACAATGTATGAATTATTTATTTTATATTTGTTGACCGGTATAATCCGACTGGATATATGTCCATTTTCACCGGAGGCCCGGGGAGAAGAGCTCCATTGACAAAAATTCAAAGATTACACAAAAATTAGATACATAGTAAAATGTAAGACAAAACGTCAGGCATATTTACAAGTTGGTTTAGTAATGCCCCCAACAGGGACTCACAAGTTACATAGTCTATCAGATTGGAACAAGCAGTGTTGAGTATTAAATGCTTACAATACTATCTAGGTAGGATTTTCATTTTGTAGCTTAATCAGGGTTGGTACAGGGACAAAGCCAGTTCATTTTGCAATGTTGTTTGATGCTTTTTTGAAAAGACTTAGGGAGGGTTGAAGGGTTATAAAGTTTGGCAGTGAATTCCAGGTTTTGCCAACAAAGTTGGCAAACAGGAATTCACCAGCTGAGTTATTAGCTTTGTAGGTTTGGACCAGTAGTTTGTTGAATGACCATAGTGACCTCAAGTTATTGTACGGTTTTATAATATTTTTAAGTAAGGGGGTATCTTCAGGTTGGTGTAGAATTTTGTGTGCTATTAAGAGTTGATTGAATTGAATTAAACTGGGCGATTCTAGCCACCCTAGTTGATTAAGGTTCTGGCAGTGATGGGTTCTGTATGATGAGCCAGCGGTGAATCTGGTGATATGTTTGTAGCTGTGGGAGAGCTTACTCAGCTCATATTTATTAAGTTTGGTGAGTACAGGAGAGGCATATATAAGGGTAGAGACTAGGTGCGACCGGGCGATTGCAGTTCTAGCCATTGGGGTTAAAAATGGCTTGTTCCTGTAAAGAGATCCAAGCTTCTTATTGATGGTTTGCATGGTTTTGTTGACATGTAGGTCAAATTTAAGATTATTATCTATAATAACCCCTAGAAGCTTAGTATGGGTGTCTGGGGAGATGGAGCTACCATTGTTTGATGTAACAAAGAAGGAACATGGGGTGGATCTACTAGTGGGGGTAAAGAGTAGAAGTTTAGATTTATTGGGGTTCAGCAGTAGACATTGGTTGGAGAGCCAGTTTTCAATAGTATTAAATGTGTTTTGGGTTAAGATTTGTAGGTCAGAAGGTGAGGAGGCTGAGCAGATCAGAGTAGAATCATCTGCATATTGAATGCAGGTAGCTTTGGGGATAGCAGTTTGAAGGTCATTGATGAAAATAGAAAAGAGTAATGGTCCTAAAATGGAGCCTTGAGGGACACAGAGTGTGAGAGATAGCTGGCTGGACAGTTTGACCTGCCATAATACAGCCTGTTGTCTGCCAGTCAGATAGGACTGGAACCACTGGATTGTGTGATTGTTCAGGGAGATTGATTTTAGGGAATGAATGAGAAGTACATGGCTGACCATATTAAAGGCTTTTGATAGGTCAGGAAAGAGGGCTGAGGATAGCCTATTGTCATTCCTGTTTTGGTTAATGGCATCAGTAAAGGAAAGGAGGGTAGAGGTGGTGCTGTGATGTGGCCTAAAGCCATGCTGAGTTAGACAGTAGATTGTTCTGTATAAGATATTTCATTAGTTGCTTGTGTATGCATTTCTCCATTATTTTGGCTAGTGGTGAAAGAATGGCAATGGGTCTATAGTTGGATAGTTCTGTGAAATTTCCACCTTTATGGAGTGGGATGACGTGGAATATTTTCCAGAGGGAGGGGTTAGCACCTTCGGACAAGTTCTACTGATCAGGATAGATATGGGGGTATGCAATGGCATCTGCAGCTTTTTGTAGGTACTCTGCAGGGAGGAGGTCAGCAGAAAGGGTAGTAGGTTTTAATTTTTTTTATTAGGGTTTTGATAAAAGTGGTAGAGATGGGTTGGTAGCTAAATAGGGAATGATTAGTGAGTAGATTAGAGGTAGGGCTGGACTTTGTGGAGGTTAGTTGATTTGGTAGTGATTGAATTGTTTCAGTGAAAAAGTTATTGTAGGCAGCAACTATGGTCTCTGAGGAATTATGGGTGAAGTTTGATGGGGTTGGGGTAGTTGATTGCCCTGGATGAAGAAGCTGATTTAAACCTGGCCAGAACTTTTGGGGGTTGTTTTGGTGTTTATATAGGAGATTTTGACTGTAGCTTTTTTATCTAGCAGAATGGTTTTTTTATTTCATTCCTGAATTGGCGATATTTTAAATGGTCAAGAGGGGCTTTAGTTAATCACCAGTTGGCCCAGGCTCTGTTTCTATTTTTGAT
This sequence comes from Protopterus annectens, assembly GCF_019279795.1. Lineage (NCBI taxonomy): Eukaryota > Metazoa > Chordata > Ceratodontiformes > Protopteridae > Protopterus > Protopterus annectens. The sequence goes on along the minus strand of NC_056732.1, from coordinate 634,495,801 downwards.
TTTTGGCTTGGTATCCTTTGTGAGCCATGATGCAGTATTTGATTTGTTTTTTATAGTACGTGCAGGAGCATGGGAATCAACGATACTTAGGAATTTAGTATTAAAGTAAGCTATGGCCTCTTCTAATGATAGATTTTTTTAGTACTGACCAGTCTACTGCCTTTAGTTCATTTTGGAAATTAATAGGATTGAAGTTCTTCTCGTTTCTGAATGTTTTGTATATGGTCTGGTGGGGGGTCTCTGCCTTGTGTTTTATGATATAGGTTAGTAGGTGATCGCTAAGGTCATCGGGGAGAGTCCCAGCTGTGTACAGTTGGAGTTGGTTATTGACAAGTATCTAGTCTAGGATACTTTCCCTGTTGGTGGGTTTGTTGATCCTAGTGGGAGAGGTTATTGTTTATGTAAACCCAGATAAATTTATATGGGTGATGGGGGGTTCGAAGGAGCAGGAGTGCCACTCTGTGTTGAAGTCACCAAGAACTATGGTTTCTTGGGGGTAGGTAGTGGATAACCAATAAAGGATATCCTCTAGGGTATTTATATTATTACCTGGTGGAATTTAGGCACAGACAATGTTTAACCATGACAAATGTCTGATCTGTAGTTTGGTTATGAGGAGTTCTGCATTGTTAAATAGGGGTGGTTGTATGGTGTCTCTATTGACAGTTAGAGTACTTTTGTAAAGGACTGCTATCCCGCTACCTTTCTTAGTAGTGCAGTCTAATTGGTGTATGTTATAGCCTGGAGGTAATATACCATTATCAGCAATATTTGGTTTAAGCCAGGTTCTGTAAGACACATAATGTCTGGGGAGTGGATTGCTAAGAGGTCATGCAGGTTGGGAATTTTATTGTTAATACTTTTAATATTTAAGTGAAATGTTAGGAGGGAACTGGTGGGAGTAGAGAGGGGTAACTTGTTTGTAGGGGCTGTGGTAGGAGAGTAAAGGTTACTGGGTGTAGGTGGGCCAGGGTTGGGATGAATGTCCCCATCTATTATAAGGGTGTAATGACATAAAACTCTGAGCTTTTGGACTTTGTTTATAATTTTTGTATAGTCTTTGTCTTTAGGATTACGTTTTATGGCTTTACAAGGGTGATAAGTTGGTGGAGGTGATAGATTGGATGTGTGGGGGATAGTTAAGTGTATAGTCTTGTATGAGAAGTCACTGGGGGCTGTTTGACCTTTTGGGTAGTGAAAACCAAGATAGTACTGGTGCTCATAGGCAGTGAGGTGATAAAATAGAAACAGCAGAGGCAGTAATGTAATTAGTATTGTTTTCTTTGTATTCTAGTAAGAGGGATGGCCATTATCAGGGTTCAATGTGCAATTGGGATTTGGAAGGATGGAAGAGGAGGTAATGGGCTTGAGAGGAGTGGGTTGTAACACTTAGTGCTAGATGTTGTAGTTGTATACTATGAGTAGATTTATGAAAACAAAATATATGACCTGTTGTCTGATGTGAACTTTTATAAGAAAGTGTCATTCAGAGAAATTAAGAAAGCTTATTCATTTATTGATTCCTTAGTAGAATAATGGTTTTATACAGACAGAATTACTCAGGGTACTAAAAAATACTTTACTATTGAGAATTCAAAAATAAGTAGGATCTTTGGAATTCCAAAGATCCATAAAGAGCTAAATGACCCCCCCTTTAAGACCTATAGTGTCTAGTCTACACAGTAAAATGGAAAGTATGGCTATCTATGTAGACAAACACTTACAGAGGGTAGTGGTTAACAACAGTGCATATATCAGAGACAATTTTGATTTCTTGGAAAAAAATAAAAAAAAAAACGTGGAAGAAAGTGACTTACTGGTAACTATGGATATAAAATCATTGTATACAGTAATACCTAATGATGAAGGCATGGAGACAGTGAGGCTTGAATTAATTAAATCGAAGTTATATTCTGACAATACTGTAGGAATATTAATGGAATTGTTTGATCTTATTCTTAATTACAATTTCTTCTTATTTAATAGTGATTTTTTTTCAACAAACAAATGGAGTGGTAATGGCCCCAGCTATGCCTGTCTGTATATGTATTGGTGGGAAACCACTCATATATTATATAGTAAGAACCAAAATAATATCGTGGCATTGTATCATTTTATTGATTATTGATTATGTTTTCTTAATTTGGAGAGTAACAGAAGAGGTCTTATGTGAATTTAAGACATACATCAACAGTGTGTGTACTTTTTTGGAATTTACCTGCCAATTTAATTTAACAACACTACATTTCTTGAATGTAACTGTATTTAAGGACAAGAGCAAATTAGGAGCAAAAATTTTCTAAAAAGAGGTTCAAAATAATACGTACTTACATTATAGTAGCATGCACACTAAGAAGACCAAATAAAATATAGTAAAAGGACAGTTGTTAAGGATTAGTGACCTGACAGAAAGGGAAGAAAATTTTGGTATAGAAAGTGACAATTTTTGTAAAAAACTTTATCAAGGAGGTTATCCAAAAACATTAGTCACAGATATTAGAACTAAAGTTACAACTCAGAGAGGTATAAGAAACAGAAAAGAAGGTAGAGTAAATAAAAATAAAAATTAAGTGAGAATGCATATTGTGAATAGTTTGGTGTCAGAGAGAATAAAAGAAATAATAATAAATAACTGGAAATTGGGGGGAAAACTGAGTTACTAGAAACTATAGGGCATAAGCCTCTCTTTACCCAAAAAAGAGGGAAAGTTTCAAAAACTTCTTTCAAAGTAAGTTGATTATACCTAAGGTCAGGTCAGACAGAAATGGAATGGTTATGTGTTACAACTGTAATGTGTGTAACTATTTGTTCACGGAAAAAACAGAATGTACTCTGAATAATGTTAAAATAACTGTCAATGGGGTCTTTTCATTCAAATATAAGTATGCAATTTATGTCACTTTTTGCTTAGAATGTAAATCTTTTTTTTATGTAGGAAGAACTACAAGAGAATTGTACAAAAGAATATATGAATATAAATATGAATATAAATATGCAGTTTCTATTGGGGATGAAAGGAATGCCCTGGGGAAGCATTACAAACATGGTTCATGCAAAGTTAACTTTAAATTCCTTGTAGTGGACAGTTTAAAAATATAGAAAATTCATTTAATCCAGAAGATGACTTGGGGTGGCTGGAATATAGTTGGCAGGTTAGACTCAATGCTTGCTACCCCCCCCCCTGGTCTGAACAATAGAGGAGATTTGATTATGTATCTGAAATGCAAAGGGTTAAAACACTAAGTATGTGGTCATGTGATTTTTAAAGAATTTAAATGTGTGTTTTTGAATGTTAACTTAAATGCAAAGGGTTAAAACACTAAGTATGTGGTCATGTGATTTTTAAAGAATTTAAATGTGTGTTTTTGAATGTTAACTTCCAGTCTGAAGAAGTCTTATTACAGATGAAAGCGTTTACTGGAATTATTTACTGTGGAATTGTCCTTGGATTTTATTAAAGTAGCTTGATTTCCCTTGGTTTTGTTTTTTGATTTTGGACTTCAGTCTTAACCAACTTTTAGCTTGCTGTTTGATTACTGCTAAAGTAAGGAAGGAGCTGGAGAGTACAATTACTGCAATGGTGGACACTAAGCAGTGATGTTGTAAAGATTACCAGTGGGTGCTGGGGGTGAAAACGCTACAGATGAAAACGCTTACTGGAATTATTTACTGTGGAATTGTCCTTGGATTTTATTAATGTAGCTTGATTTCCTTTGGTTTTGTTTTTAGGTTTTTGTCTTTCTTACTTTTGCTTTTTTCATCTTCTTTTCCACTGTGCGTTCTTCATTCTTCTTCATTCTGCTATATTTATTTCTGGATCCTCACCAACTGTCTTTCTGCAGTGTTTATCTCCCATCTGTTTTATTTCTTCTCCATTCCCCTCTCTTATTATTTACCCCCAACTGCTGCCTTCACGCCATCCTAGTAGTGCTCCTTTGGCTCTTTCCTGCCCATTTCATTGTCCTACATTGCTTCCTGTACTGTTTTCCCCAGTTTTCCCTTTGCCATGGTCCATTTATGACTTGCCCATCTCCATCCTATCCTTGCTTGCCCTAATGGTCAGGATCACTGATGCACAGTGCAATAAAAACGTTCCTGTATGTTCTCCACCTTCCCACAGTACCATTCATGCCTAGTCTCCTGTCAAGCCTGTCTGTCTGTATTATGCTACTCCTCATGAAAGTGTACTTACTTACCAACAGGTATTCTTCCCAACATATGTCTACCCATTCATCTGCTGTCATGCATTTTCCAAGTCTTGCTTCATCTTTGTGTTGTAGCCTGCCCTTCTTCAGTTCTCTTGTGACACTAAAGTCTGGCTATGATTTATGTGCCCTCTCTCCTTATTTTCCTCCATTATTTAAAACAATTTTTGAAGAGGTCCTTCTCATTCTTATTAGATACATACATGTTGCCAGTAGTTCATCTGCTATTTTGTCCATCTCTTCCATACTAATCAACTCCCCTCTCCACTTTTCAGTATCCTCTGTGTTATCACCTGCAGTTCTTTCTGCAATATCACAGCCAGACTGCCCCAGTTTGTTGTCAAACTCACCTCTGGGGTATTCTGAATTTAAAATCTTCAGTCATTCTCTGACATTCAGTTTTGATTCCTGGAGTAATACTGTACTCCCCTTAGCCTGGTGAGTTTTCTATGTAACCTTTTCCTCATGATTCAGTTAGATGGACCCCCATGTTCTACATAACCACAGTTGTCTAATCCTCATCCCTACCCTTAGTTTATAACCCCTCTACATCTAATCCCCCTCCCCAGGTATCTTTCTTGCAATGAAGGTTATATTCTTTGGCTACAGCCTGCACTTGGATCCCTCATGTCCACCCCAGATGAGTGGTCTGTCACTCTCTAGCTCATGATAGTCACTATGGAGTTGGGCACTCTTCCCTTTAGACTCTGGTTCTCTTTCACTGTCTCTATTTCTTTTACATGGCAAAATAACCCAGCGATGGTGTTCACAATTTTAATTTCTTCAAATTATTTATAGGTGTGCCCTTCCCCTCTTGTTTCCCTACTGTGCACTCTCCAGTTGCATTCCATATCATTATTGTACTGTCTTCTCTCAGTTCTGAAATGCATTCCAGTCCTTGTCATATATATTAGAACTTAGAATATCTTTAGTTAACTCTAACCAAACTCCCAATACCAATGAGGCAATAAAGAGAGCTTACATTCTCAGCTTACCACCTCCCTGGTTTACCCATGTTCCATTTCCTGAAACTTATATTCCCATCCATAGGTAGTGTCTTACTTCCAGACAGGTCCATAAGATCCCTTTTACCCCTTTTTAGTATGTTAAGTGGTCGATCAGCATATTTCTCCTGAAACAGTCACCTTTCCCAGTATGTCCATTGCTTCCATTGCTGAATTTCTCCTTGTCTTTTTTACTTCATCAGCGATTTTCCATTGTACACATTAGTGTGCTCCATGATACTTCTATCCATTTTTTTTTAGTTTTTCCTTTGTTCAGTGGTTAACTTCAGAGTCCTCAAAGATATCTGAGAGGCTATCTTTCCATCTGTAAGCTGTACCATCTTTACACTCCCTCCTTCTATTTTTGCCCAGGATGCTTCTGATGTTCTTCATGTTTCACTGTTGTAGTTATCACATTTGCTTTATCCCTGCCAGGGTAACCCTCGGCCAGCCCGAATACCAGAGACTTAGTATTTCTGCGTCGGTTGCTGTCACTTGAGGACTGACGTCAGGTCATCAGTAGTATAAAGTAAGGCAGCCGACGCCATTACATCAGTCGTTCTTGCCATGGAGCCCGAAGCAGAAGCAGTTTGCACCAGTGCCGGTTGGCCGCTACCTGAGTTTTCATCTCCGAATTGAAGTTGAAGTCTTCTAAAGCTAAGTACCCCATTGGGGATCCTTTTTTCTTACACTAACCAATGTCAGGAAAAAGTTAATAATTGTCTCACCTGTGGAAAGCAAATATGACACTGAGACTTCCACTCTTACTGCGTCACTTGTTTAGGCCCAGACCACGACCTCACCCAATGTCGCTTCTGTGCTTTGTTCAATGCCAGAACTATCTGTCATCGGGCCCTTATTGTTGCCAGATGTTTTCATTTACAGTCCTCGAATTCCGATATGGCTTCGGTAAGCCATCCGACAGCAGATCTTCTGAAAAAACGTAAAGATAAAGACAGAGACAGACCGCACAGGTCCAAACCTACCGATGACGCTTCTGTTAAGCTAGTCGTCAGTCCTCTGGTACTCAGTGAGGCTCTTTCACAGCCCCTGATGCCTGCTTCAGTTGATTCGCACACCACTACTGAGACTCTTTCGGAGTCCGGTATGCCGCAAAACTCTTCGACTGAGGATCCTGCGGTCATCCCTACCTTGGATGGGTCTGGAGCCACTGAGCAGGCACCGGCGTCCGAGGAAGTCCTTCTCACTACCACATCTAGACACAAACCAATGTCTTCTTTTGCAACTAGTGTTCCTTCAAAAACAACCAAGTTTCTTAGGTTCAGGGTTTGAACCACACCCAAGAAACCGACAACCCACTCTCAGGCGCCTGCTACCTTGCCTCAATCTCAAATGCTTAAAATGGTGGAAGACCTTATCATACTGATCAGGTGAAGCCAAGCTACCCCCTCAAAAAGGAAAAGAGATATGTCCCCTGTAGTTTTTTCTGAACCAGAGTCAGATAAATCTGATGCATCTGACTATGAAGACATGCAACCCCTCTCCACTTATGAGGATTCTGATGCAGAGGACTCCATTTTTTCAGCCTCTCCCCCAGAGGATATTTCCTTTGGGGAAACCCTGCATACTTTAAGGGAGCATTTCCAAAGGGAGAGTCAGGACTACTCTCAGTCTAAAAACAGACTCAGGAAATTCTTAGATCTTCTGCAACATAGACCCTTGGCCATTCCCCCAGTCCTGGATATTGTGGAGGATGTTTTCCCTGAATCCAGCTTGACTCCTTATGCCCTACCTCCTGCTCCCAGAAAACCAGACAGGTACTATAGAGTCCTTGACCCACACAAATATCTTTTTAAAAATCCAACAGCTGACCCTCAGGTCATTTCTCAAGGGCCAAAAGGGATTAAAGCAACCTCTGCTAAGAATCCCACCCCCTCAGACAGGGATTCCCAAGCATTGGACAGATGAGGTAAAAAAGTACACACCTCGGCTACTCTTGCTATCGGGACACTAAATTGTCAGTTCCATATGCTGAAATTTTAGCAACATACCTTGGAACTCCTTAAACAAAAAATGTCTTCCTTTCCTGCTTGGGCAGAATCTAAAGATTTACAAGACTTAATGCATTCTGCAAGTCAAGTATCTAAACACACTTTGCACTTTGGTTTTGACACCCTAGAAGCTTCTTGTAGGGCAGCAGTCACTGGATCTGTCATTAGAAGACATGCATTGCTTAAGGAACAACCCCTGCCAGACCATGTCAAATCTAAATTGTTGGATGCCCCCTTGCACCAAGATAACTTATTTGGCACTAAGGCAGAGGAGGTCTTAAATAAGATGGAAGAAAAAGCAAAATCTATGCAAACAGTTAAGGATTTCTTACAGGTCCAACCCCCTAGGTTCAGCAAGCATTGCCCCTCTTAAGTGCTAGTCCTTTCCTGCTCTGACTTAACCAGCCCAGCCTAGGCCCCATGGAAAAAGACCCCCCCCCCCCTCCGACAGCAGCCCCAGGGAATGCAGAGATCTAAGCAGTGGACTACCTCCACTTCATAACCAAGGAGTTCTAAGCCACCCCCTTATGGTAAGAACTCACAATGACTCACCCCCCCTCTCTACCCACCTTCACTTACCCTTAGGAGGAAAACCCTCCTTTCACTCAAGCACCTGGGCCACCATTACCAAGGACAAATGGGTTCTAAACATTGTGTCGCAGGGATACAAATTTTCCTTCCACACCCTTCCAACCCCAAAAGGGTTCCCAGAACTACCACCAAATTGGTGAGCAGAGGCTCAAAATCAAATCCTTTCCCTGCTCTCTATGAGGGCAGTATAACACATTCTTGCAGAAGAGATAGGCCAAGGTTTCTACTCCAGACTTTTTCTGGTGCCCAGAAAAGAGGCCACCTGTTGCCCCATCCTTGATATATCCATTCTAAACACCTTCCTGGGGATCCCAAAATTTAAAATGCTCACCCTCCAGCAGCTGCTACCCATGCTTTCCAAGGACGCTTGGCTAGCCACCGTAGATCAAAAAGAGGCCTACCTCCATATTCCTATCAGGGAATTATGCAGGAACTATCTCCGCTTCAGGGCAGGATCTCAACACTTTCCGTTCTTTGTGCTTCCCTTTCGCTTATCTACTGCTCCTAGAGTTTTCACAAAACGTCTGGCTCTGGCCATTGCCTTTTGCGGACAAAGAAATATTCAAATTTACCCATACTTAGACGACTGCCTTATTTAGGCAGTCAGTCAGGTAAAGCTGCTCAAGCACCTGGCCTTTGTAAAGACCCTACTAACCTCCCTAGGGTACACAATCAATGAAAAAAATCCAAACAGGTGCCCACCCAAAGGGTAATCTTCCTGGGAGCAAGTCTGGACACAGCATCCCAGATGGCATACCTTACACCAGAGAAACAAATTTTCCTGACAACCTACTTTTCTCAACTAGCCACCAGGCCCCAGCTATCTGCAAGGAAGATCCTGCAAGCTCTGGGGTTCTTGGCATCTTGCATACTACTCATTCCATATGCCAGACTGTATATGAGGTAACTTCAATGGTACCTAAACAGCCTTTGGTGTCAACATTCTCAAGACCTGGAAACTCTTCTACCTATAATTCCTTGCCTCAGAAAATAATTTCTTTGGTGGGCAACAGCATGCTCCCACAACAAGGGACTGCCCTTCTCCCCACCCCCTGCTGCCCAGACCCTCACCACAGATGCATCAGACTATGCTTGGGGTGCACACTTGGACAGCAGGTGCATACAGGGCCAATGGAGCCCACAGCAAATCCCTCTGCACATCAGTCAAAAAGAGATGATGGCTGTGCAGCATGCCTTGATAGCTTACAAACCCCTTCTCTCTCCAGAGGTTCTCCTGAACAAAACAGACAGCACCACTGTGATGTGGTACATCAACAAGCAGGGTGGGACTCACTCCTACCCTCTACTCAGGCTGGCCATGACCCTTTGGCTCACAGCCTCTTCCATGCAACTACACCTGTTAGCACAATTTGTGCCAGGCTCTCTCAACTCTCTGGCAGACCAATTAAGCAGAAACCTTCTGGACCCACGTGAGTGGCAACTCAACAAAAGTACCTTTACCCAAATAACTCAGAAATGGGGAACCCTGAAGGTAGACCTCTTTGCATCCCACACCAACCATCAGCTCAGCAAATTCTGCACCAGGGGGCATCACTGCATGGCTTGGAAAGTGGATGCCCTGTCCTTCCCCTGGGTCAATCTATCGGTCTATGCCTTTCCTCCCCTACCTCTCATCCCCAGGGTACTGCTCAAAATAAGGAAGGAAAAACCAAGGGCCATTCTTATAGCTCCAGACTGGCCCTGACAACACTGGTACCCCTTGCTGTGCAGCCTGTCCCCACTGCCTCCATGGCATCTTCCTCAGATTCCAAACCTCCTAACCCAGAGGGAAGGGGAATTCATGCATCCCCAACTGCAGACACTCAGTTTGGCGGCTTTCCTTATTCCCTAACCACGAACCAATCTGCCATCCCCAGTAAACAGGTTCTGGACGTTATCCATGAGGCCAGACATCCTAGCACCAGAAAGTCTTATGCAGATAAATCTAAAAGGTTCTGCACCTGGATCCAGGCGAAGGGAGCCACTATGGCACAGCCCTCCATCCCTCTCATCCTGGATTACTTAGCTGACCTACTACACAGTGGTCTTTCTTTCTTTGCTATAAAAATTCATGCATCTGCTATTTCTGCTCATTTTCCCACTGAGCAGCCCCTTTTCTCACACCCTTTGATCAAACAGTTCCTCGGAGCGGCTAACAACTTGAGGCCCCCCAGAAGGGCACCAACACCAGCTTGGGACCTTAACTTTATCTTGGAAAAGCAAACCCTGCCCCCTTTCAAACCAGCTTCTTCTGCAGAGCTAAAATTTCTCTCCTGGAAGACAGCATTCCTTCTGGCCATTACTTCAGCCAGAAGAGTCTCTGAGCTGCAAGCACTTATGGCTGTGGAACCCTTCATCATCTTTCATAAAGACAGTGTATCCCTCAGAACTAACTCATCCTACATGCCCAATGTGGTGTCCAGTGTGGCTCTCAACCAATCCATTAATTTGCCCACCTTCTTTCCTATTACCCAGAACAAGGGGGAAAGGATTCTTCACTCTCTAGATGTGCACAGACAACTCAGATTCTATCTGGACAGGACTAAATCCTTCAGAAAGTCTGATCAATTGCTGGTTAGCTTTGCTACAGGGGCAGAAGGCAAAGCCATCTCCAAGCAAACCATTTCCAGATGGATAGCACACTGCATCCATTTCTGCTACAAACAGCATGGAAAGCCTCCCCCCAAGGGGGTCAGAACACACTCCACCAGAACAGTCTCCACCTCTGCAGCTTTCTTCAGAGGATTCGCCACCAAGGACATCCTGGAGGCTGCCACCTGGGCATCTGTTCACACTTTTACCAAGCATTACCCCCTGCCTCTCTTCTCCAAATCCAGGGCAGGTGTTGTGTTACTGCTCATTGTTGTTGCAGGGCATGCTAGCCAGCCCCTAGCTTCCTGGACTGCCTCCACCCACTTCCTCAGCTTTGGGAATCAACCCAAATGTGATGACTGCAACAGTGAAACATGAAAAACATAGTACAGTTGTGTACACTTACCATAAATGTAGATGTTCGAGTGTATTCACTGTTACAGTCCTGGTTTCCCTCCCTCCATCCCCCTTTCTTGTCTTTCCTTACAAGGGGCATATTGGTATTTATTTTCCACTGGTGGGGGTTCTTCCACCAGAACCAGGCCTCCTACTTTGGGGGCTCCTGACAGCTTAGGGCAAGAAAAACTGATCTAATGGTGTCAGTTGCCTTACTTTATACTACTGACGACCTGACGTCAGTCCTCAAGTGGCAGCAACTGACACAGAAATACTAAGTCTCTGGTATTCAGGCGGCCGAGGGCTACCCTGGCAGGGATAACCCAAATGTGATGACTGCAACATTGAATACACTCGAACATCTACATTTATGGTAAGTGTACACAACTGTACTTTCCTTGCACCTCTTTTATTCTTGGATAAGCTCCAAATCTTTCTCCACTTCTCTCAACTTGCTTACTTGTTTCTGTTTTCATGTCTTATGTCTTGCCAGTCATCTTTGTCCCTTGTTCTGCTATTTTCAGCTCCATTTATCCTCCCCTCTGCTTGTTCGTCATATGGTATAGCCCTGTCTTGTTTTATTGTTTTTCACTCTGACATGCTGATATCTAATGTTGCTTCCTCTGGATCTTCCTTTACTCTCCCATACATATATAGATTCACCTGCTGATCCATGTCAGTCAGTGAGTTTTAATCATTTATTTGTGTTGTGTATCCACCCACATATGCATATTTACATGATACTTGTATCCCGGTCAACAAATGTAAAATAAAAAATAAAAAAATAAATAAAAATTTTGTATGTTCACTTTGTTTTACAAACTAAGGTTATCTCCTTTCCACTGCACCATGAATATGGCAGGCTAGCCTATCCATGCTGCTGTTCATATGTTGTTTAACACAGTTACTGTGTTTAGCAGCTTGTGTCCTCAGCCCCCTTTCTAAACATTCCTGAAAATAAACTTTCTCAGCAGTTGTGCTTGTCTTAGGATCTCTTCCTTAATTCAATAGGAATGCAGGCATGTGAGTTCATGCCTTGGATGGCTGTCACTCTCCAGATATTTCTTCCTACTCTTTGAATGATCAGTATAATTGCATCTCTGATCCCTGGTAACTCAAATCTTTCATGTAGCAATTCACTTACAAACTTTTCAAATTCCAGCTCTGATAGTGTTTCTGACATTCGAATGAACCTTTGATTACATCTTCTGGATCTATTTTCCTAGTCATCCAGTTTCTCGCCCTGTTTCTTTGTGTCTCCAGGTCTGACTTTTGCATTATTGCCCATTAGTTTTGCTCTGAGTCCAGCTTTGTTTTTCTTCTTGTAATAGCTTTGCTAGTAGTTTCCCTGCTGCATGTTTGCTGGTCTTCTACTGTTTCAGCATCATCTGTAATATTCACTAGATTTTGGAACAAAATGTGCAGGTGTTTCTCTTTTGTCTCAGTTTTAAAGGCTGCAATCTGCTCCTCTTTATGCTTGTGTTCACTCGTCTTGCAGTTTTTTTTTTTCTTGCTTTCTCTCCTGGGAACTTATTTTTCCAGCTTTTATCACAGGCCTGTCCTCATCTTTGGGATTAAGTGACCATCTTTCTGGGTCTGATAACCCCACCCCCCACCCCCCCACCTTCCAGGAATGCAGGATTTCACTGAAGATGCCTTAGGTCTCTAAATAGCTGCCACCAGTAGACAGTCAGAGTAAACAAACATGCTGATGCCCACCAAAGCACAAACATGAATGGATCCCCTGAGGTACTATCCAGAGGACATAAGGAGATTCCCACGGAGTCTGAGCGTGTCAGGTGGAGAAACATTATTGTGAAGTAAAAATAAAAGTTATGATGGCAATTAAAAGAGAAATGTGTTGACTGTTGTCCTTTTGTGAATGTGGAAAAGTTTACTTTGCCAGGAATTCGAATAAGTCTGTGTCTTGTAGTATAAAAGCTGGTGTTATAAACAGCTCCAATCACTGAACATTGATTTTGAGCTAGAGTACAACCATATTATTGAATTTTGATATTATAACCATAGCACTTTGCATTAGTATTATTTAGGATTTTAATCATGGTATTTACTACATTAGAGGCAGTAACAGTAACAAGAATAAGGCAAGACAGAAATGTTTACCCCTTTTACTATAATCAACCACTAACCTTTGAGTATGCTACAGAAATTCCTCTCAGGTTTTTAGCTGTAATATGAGAATAGACAGCATATTGATGTTGTTTTGTAAGTAATTTTGACAAGGTTCATCTGGATGGACATGTCTTCTGTAACATTTGAGCATCATGCAAAGTGGTACATCTTTGTCTGGCCCCTTATGTTTCTTCTTTATCATTTACACTACAGCAGACAGAATTGCTTAGTAGGGGCAGTGCAGCAAACTTCATCAGACAGAATTATTAACTCTTTCTGCCATAAAAGGAATTGTTTTACCTTGCCCTTATTGTAAATGCTGCTCATATTCAGTTAATTGATGAATTTTCATTAACCTGATACTGGAAGATATGGGTGCCCGTATCGATGACCTGGACAGGGATGTAGCAGACCTTATGTTGCAGGCTGGTATTGAAGAATATGACACGGATTTAGAGGTAAGTTTGCAAAATGTCTTGGTAAACAGCTTTCATTGGTTTAACATAAACACTTTGAGGCTTCAAATTTAATCATAGTTAAGTTTTATTTAGTGCATCTCATCTAATTTTTTTTTCTGCCTGTTTGAATGCTTTTGCCAGTAATGTACATTGGTCAAGCACTGTTATAATCAAATATAACTCATGACATTAGAAGATGGCAAAAAATATAGGCTAGCACAAACCCGGAGCTGGTTTAACAAACTGGGAAAATGCTCTAGGAAACCAATGTATGTGGGCTTACATAGGCTTGATTTAGTGCACATAAAAATTTGTTAGTTGTCTTGTTATTATAGGATGATAGGAAGTTACTAGGCTAATGGTCTGAGGGCCCTTACAAGCCTAGCCAATTTTTACACTTGTTACCATGATCAGCACTTATTGGCCCAGTCCAAGACAGCACAGGTGGAACCTCCTGGATGAATTTATGGTTACCCATCCAATCAAACAGAGTTTGTTTGAAGCGGGCCAGTGAGGTGCTCTGCTTGATGTGAAGCTATAATGCTAGCTCATTGATATGAAAGGACAAAAAAATAAGAATTTCAAGCCAAAAATAATAAACTTTATTTTTCAAAGCTAAACACTGATATATTATAAAATTCCTGAGTGTATAACACTCCATTAGGATTACTCCAGACCTACACAAAACCACATGAAAATCTATGTAAACTTTAAAGAGCTACTAACATAATCAAGGCAGAATATTTTTAGAGTAGGCAAACTAAAGGAAAGACCAACCGATATTTCAGATTAGGACTGCACTTCTGTCACGTGTATATTTTAATTGGTCAGATATTTCTAATCTGAAGACCTCCACTGTCTACAGACTATTAAGATACCCAGGAAGACCATTTTATTCCTGAAAAATAACTCCTTTTTACCATCTGAAGTTTCAAAGCCACATACTTAAGTGTTTCTTCAAACAATAGCAGCTTCCATCAACATGACAATAACCTTGATACTACTAATGTTTCAACAATGGGTATACTTTTTTTGCAATACAATCACACAAAGAAATTCTGTTGCAGGTATTGTAAGTGAACAAGGAGATTCATAAGCAAAGAAAGAAAGAGAGAAGGCCTTCCCATAAGAGGAGTGTCACGTATATCATGATGGAGATCAGACTGCGAAATATCATAGGGGAGCTAGAATATGCCTGCTATTTTCTGGCCCATATTCAAGGTTCTCCTACTGGTCACTGAAGCACAATCCCTCTGTGTGTCTATAATGCAAACACAACAGCCCTCAAGCCTGTATTCTACAGCAGACAAAACTACCGAAAAGCAGGTGCTTGAAAGTAGGTTGTGTTGTGACAGGTGATGAATTGTTTTGGAAAGACACACCTCCCACACTGTAAAGGTGTGAAAACCATAGTTACACACTCATTCCCTGAATCACTGCACCTATGTGAAGTACAGGTGGTGATATCCTAACCTGGGTTGCCTGGTCAGGAGGCAGCAAGGAATTCCCCACCACAACCACTACAATCCAGGAGCAATGGTGAACCATAGCATAATGCATGGTAGACTAAGTCCAGGATGGGAGCATGTCATGTGCATGTTGTTAGGGACACAGGTGTGGGCAGAAGCTAACTTGCAGGTACTTCAGTATATGGAGTGGATTTTCAAATCAAAATAATAATGTCTACTCACAGTAGCAGGGATCTACTATTAATCAATAAAAAACAGTCTGAGTAACCTATTCCTTTTTTTGATTTCTCCAAGTCTTTTGGGTTTCTAATACCATGATGGGAATGGACCCCATTCCTAAGTCAAAGTACGATTAAAGTTCATGAAATTAGTATTGTTTCAGTCTTTGATGTCAGCCAGAAGTGCTCTTCGCAGCACCCGCAATGTGCCCAGTAATGACTCCTTTTCTAATTCATACAGGGTTACATGTATTGGTGACATATCTAAATACGACTGTAAATTCTTTTTTGTAAGACCTGTTGCTCCTACTACTATTGGAAGTGTCTGGGAATCTTTCTTCCACACTGCTCTCATTTCCGCCTGCAAATCCTGATATTTTATGACTTTGTGTCTCTCTGTACACAAGACACTGTAGCCACTGGGTGTGGCGATTTCAATGATCGATACTACTTTTGTCTTCTTTTTATGGACCACCATATCTGGTTTTCTAGCATCTATCTTTTGAACTGTTGGTAATGGGTGATTCCATGTGATGTAAACTTAATCATTTTCTATGATGCTTTGTGGCTCGTTTCCAGTGTTTTTCAGCCACTTCAATACCATAATATTTGCACAATCCCCAGTGCATTTCACATTATTATGCCTTTCAGTATACAGTCCTTCTGTCATTAGTATGTCACAACCAGCGGCAAGGTGTGCAACTGTTTCCAATTCTGTTTTACAAAACCTACATTTGTCTGTTTCTCCCATATGTTTAATGGACTTTGTAAACCAACATGTACATATCCCACTATTTGGGGGCCGCCAATATTAACCTTTCATCTCTTGGTTTGAATTCAACTCTGCTTAACCATTCTTGCATTCAGTCCTGATTAACATGAGGTTCTTCCAGAAGTTTTCTATACTTGCAACTATATTTATACATTTTCCACATTTCTTGCCTTCTCATCTGGTCATTCACCTTATATTCTTTCTTTTGTTTTTTGGCACATTCAGTTGCTGCCTGATTTTTATCTACTTCTGGTTTGATTTCCATTCCTGCTTGAAACCGATATGCTTCTCCCAGATTAAGCAGAGAAGTCATCTTAGATTTATTTTCCTTGTTTCAAAACTCTCACTACATTTGGGTCTTGTGAGGTCAGCGGATATGTGTGCAGTCCCACAATTGCAGATCTATACATGTAATCAGTTTCAAGGAGGTCCATCCCTCCTTTGGAACAGGGAATATATAATCTTGGTATGCACTGATTTTTATAAATCATTTGGTGATCCTGAAGCATCCTTTTTGTTTTCCTGTCGAATCTATCCAACATGTTTTTGGGCCAGATAATCACTGTAAGTTAGGACAGGAAGAGAAAATTGGTTTATAGCCTGAATTTTGTTCCTAGATGTCAACGGTGTTTTCAGGATTAATTTAAATCTTCTAAAGTATTCCTTACTAAATTTTATTCACATTTGTTCATGTTTTACTGTTGATTCTTCATCAATTCTTAAATATTGATACACCCCCTCTTGCTCAAGTTCTTTTATATCACTTTCTTGTCCCAAACTGATGTTTTCTTGGTGCTGCAGTTTTCCTGCTTTAAATGTTGCTTTTGCACATTTATCAAGACCAAATGACGTTCTTATATCATCTGAAAAAGTTTTGACAGCTTGCAGCTGTGCTTTCAGTTCCTCATCTGATGAGCTATACAGTTTTAAATCATCAACAAAGAGAAGGTGAGAAGTCTTTATTTACACTTTGTTGTTTTCAAGGAACCAAATTATAGCCATAGCCTAAGCTGTTAATTAGACAGCTTAATGGGTTAAGGGCAAGATAGAATAGCAGCTGTGACAGAGTCACCCTGGAATATCCCCTTTTGAATTTTTATCCCTGGAATAATTTGTGTCTTTGTGTCTTTTAGCTTTTCCCGGTTAGGAGTCACCACAGCGGAACTCTGGTCCGTTAATGATTGGTAGTTGATTTTTACGTGCCAAGTTACCAGCCCTGATGCACAACCTTCAACGAAGGTATGCCCATTCACGCATGTCTCCACACAGAAGACGCTCTAGCTGAGAGTCGAACCAGACAGCGTCTTACTGTGAGGCAACAACGCTACCGCAGCTCCACCACCGCGGATAATAATAATTTGTCCTTTATCATGGCTTAATTGCAAAGTGATCTGCCACTGTTTCATGGTCACTGTAATGTAGTCAATCAGTGTAGGGTGTATCTTATACATTTTTAATCACTCTTTTATCCATAAATGTGGGATACTATAAAATGCTTTTTCATAGTCAATCCATGCCATACTTAGATTTTTCCCATTTTTGCAGTTCTCCAGTATGACTTTACTTAACAACAAATGATCCTTTGTTTCATATGACTTTCTTTTATTGCCCTTTTGTTCTATTGCCATAATTGAGTTTTCTTCTAAATGACTATAGACTCTGTCCGCATCAATTCCAGTGTATAGTTTATACGTCGTCGGAAGGAAAGTTATTGGTCTATAATTTTTAGGGTAGCTTGCAGGTTCACTTTTAAGTAGGAGCATTGTTTTTCCTGTTGTTAGCCAGGTTGGTGTCTGTTCGGGGTGCACATATGAATAGTCCTCCATTAGAGGTGTATCATGGATAATGTGGAAATGTGATGCTTTGATTTGCTGGGACACATACCTATTCTGTTTTATACACAGCAACTGTCTCAACAATTAGCCTGCAGAACAGGAGTCCACTGGCTACATTTCCTGCAGATAGAAAAAAGTAAAACCATCCAATCTATGAGTTGGGTGAGTTTGTTTTAGGCAGCTGTATTTTAAATTACCTCAGGTTCTATGCAATAATGAGCATAAATAAAATAAATTATACTAAAGTAAGACCTTGGTTCACATGGTAGAGAAGCCTTGGAAAATACATAGCCTGATACCATACAAAAAAGTACTGATCATAAAAAGGACTATAGAACGCATCCTCTGTGATGGCACTTCATTTTCATCATGCATACACATCCTCTATGATGGCACTTCATTTTCATCATGCATACACCTATTATGCCAAATGTTCATTCTCTTACACACTTCATCCAGTTTCTGGTTGGGGGAGGGTGAGGTGGAGCCTACTTAAAATGCAACTGATGTAAGGCAGAAAAAAACAGTCATGGACAGGAAGGTAACCCTTCACATGGTGAACAATTTTGAGCACTCAAAGTATCATGAAATCACCTACCTGATGTATTTTATGAGGAAAACAGTGGACCGGGCAAAAACAATGTGGACACAGGGAACACGTGGATTCTGCGTGGAAGACACCTATGCATAACTCTCAGCTGTCCCTGTTGTCACTGAATGTCACTGATATTTGCTTCAGATATTTGGACTATTTCTTGTACAAATTTGTTTGTTTTTTTGTTTTTTATTTGGCAGTTCATTGAGGATTGCTGCCACTAAATAATGACAAACATTTGAGTTTCAAACTACGTATTTGTTAGAACATACAAATTAATGCAAAGCCTATTATTCTAGTAGCTTTCTAAGACACAGAATCCCTTACTGAATGAATAGATATTGTACTGATGAAGTGGTCATTCTGTTCTCTACATATGAGATTATGTATATTTTATGCTAATGTTCTCTCTCACAGGGCTAGGTTGTGGCACAAAGATGATAGAAAGATTATCCCCTTTGACTGGAGAGTTTCACAAAAAGTACAGAAAACACAAGAACAGCAGCAATTCCATTCTGCTACTTTCCTTCACTGCAGGTACAAGTGCAGAGGGGCTACAGTATTAGTGTAAGATGTACCCCTGTCCTTGAGGATTTTCTCTATGTTCTGTTTTGGGCAACTATCAGTCATGGCTGGTTTCCTTGGGTATGACTTGCAGGCTGTCACTTACTCAAGCCTCATTGATCTTGTGAATGCATTCTAAACTGGCCACAAAGCCTTGCATCCTTAGTAGCACCCAATTTAATCCCATAAAATTATGAAGTGCAGCTCCTTGCTCTTTAATGTTTGAGGCATAGGTGGTGCTTTCCAGGAGTTGTGTATACTTTTTCTTTGGAACAGCTTTACACTGTTTGATTCCAGGGGAATAGCAGCCATACCTCTCAACTGCCAAGATTTTCACAGAATGCCCAGATTTTTGCCTCATATTTTTGGCCTGCTCCTCATAAAATGTGTGCTTTTCTTGCAAGTCACTGGGATGATCTGAGGATTTGAGTCACCAAATAATGACATGCATTTGAGTTTCACACTTCAAATCCTTCAGAAAATGTACGTCAACACAAACCCTTTTACTCTAGCAACTTTCTAAGTTTATAAGAGCAGTATTTAAAATCTGCCCCTATTTTGTAGCTTTGTCCCCCCATTTTGTCAAGCTTTGTCCAGATTTCTTGCACTAAGAGGTTGAGAGGTATGGATAGCACCATTCTCTCATGTATCCCATTGTAACTGTCTGCAGTGTACTTCAGTTTGTCAGTCTCTATACATTTGAATTTTACCTAGGAGACTGTTGCTCAGGTGCTCACTGAGTGGGCAGTTTTCCACGGCTGGGAATTACTGGTTATTATTTAAACAGAGTAGGTGGGGTAGGGCCCACTCCATATGGCATTGCTATACTTATTTGTGGCAGGTAAATACCTGTGGGTAAGACTAGCACTAGATGATTGATACTGCTGAAGTGACACCCGAACCCAATGTGTAAAAATGATAAAAAAGGGGTTGTGGATGCATAGATGGATTAGTGGGCAAGATCATGGGTCTTAGCGAGCAAACAACAGTCACTATCATTATCCCTACACAAAAAATAACTTGGTGACATGCCTGTGGCTATTATTAAGTAACGCAGTAAAAAACAGCAGCAGACAGGATAAATGGTTCACTAAATCCAAAAGTGTAGAAAACTATAGGAAAAAGTACTAATGTGAACCAAACCACAGTAAAAGCTTTAAGCATACATAGCTATTCTGCACAAAACAGTCCAAATTGTTCAAGCAATCCAAGTTTATTGTGAGCACTTTTGCAATAATTACTACTGCTTCATCAGACAAAAAAATACACTTCAACCTTTCCCCTTTTTAAAAACATACAACAACCAGTCAAAAACTTCTGTGCCATCACATGACCGTGTTTACATCTCCCCCTTGTGTAACATGCTTTGCCAGAGCATTGGTACTAATAAGTAAGATGGATAGAAGGTTTCGAGACAGAATAAGAGAACACATTACAACATTAATAATGGGTTTAGTACCAATGCTCTGGCAAAGCATGTTATCCAAAAGGGTACAGGCCATAGCTTTAAGTTTTTAGCTATTGACACTATAACACCTAGTGTAAGAGGGAGAGATGTAAGGAATATAACTGAAACAAGTGAGATGAGATGGATCGTTAGAATGAGGGCGAGCAAGGGTAGTGGACTGCATGATAACATATCTATTAAACCTGTACTAAAAGCAAGAACCAGAAGGAAAAGATAAATATCAAGACTGTCTACCATAAATGTATATTGCACATATATATATATATATATTTTTTTTGTTTTTTTGTTTATTTATACATGTGGATGTTATGTTTGGATTTTATTCACAATTTTTATTCTGATTTATGTATGAATTTCTTAGTACTTTCGCACTTTAAATACTGTCATGTGATTGTATAGAATTTTTTGATTGTTTGTTGCATGATTTTAAAAAGGGGAAAGGTTGAAGTGTATTTTTTGTCTGATGAAGCAGTAGTGATTACTGTGACAGTGCTCACAATAAACTTGGATTACATGAACACTTTGGACTGTCTTGTGCTGAATAGCTAAGTATGCTTAAAGCTGTTGCTGTGGTTTGGTTCACATTCCTACTTTTTGCTATATTATTAAATAATATCTTCGGATGTAAAATTACAGTTTTGAATGTTTTGGTAGCAAAAATGCCACTAGTCTCTACCCTACTACCATCCACTCCACCCAACATTATTCCTTTATATTTTCAAAACTCTGTCCATAATCTTATCACCAATCTAATCCTTTCTCAAACACACATCACCTCCTGAACATACTGCCTATTATTGAGAATACATCAGTGATACCAAACAGCTATCTTAATAAATTCTTAATATTAATTCACAGTTACAACCTCTAAGAACACTTATAACCTACATCCTATATTCTATAAATACTAATAAAACCTCAAGGCTATACACAGCTAAAACGATTTTATACTACAAGCATCTACCCAAGTTTGTTACCAATGTTTTTGCCTAAAAACTCAACTGTAATAACAAAGTACATACCAGCCTACCCACCAATAAGAAACATTAGTAATCTTACCCACCAATAACTAACAGTAGTAATTTCACCCTATTTGTATATCATACAGCAACCCCCTTCTTATCCATTTCACCATTATGCAGTTTAAAAAGCAAATCCCTTCCCTCACTCACTCAGTTTTTAAATGTTCTATATACATGTTCATTTTGGCTATATTCATCTTTCTTTTCCTCACTACTCTAGAGACTGGTTATCTATCACCTATTCCCATTGTTAATAACTACCAACCGTGAACTTTTAACACTGGATGTTGTATTTCTGCCTGGTGGACTAGCTAGTATAAATGCTAAGTCCCTAAATGTTCCTGCTTCCAATACATTACACTTCTTACAGCCAAACTAGATCTCAAAGAATGCAGTAAGACCTCCAGGATCATTACCAGTCTTATTTCTAAAAGCCGGTGACACAGTAACTAAGCCAGGGCCAGCTATAACCAGATACCCATAACATCTCACAGCCTAAGGACATATCCATAGGCTGCATAACAGAAGGTCACAATTTGGACTGTGGACAACAATCCATTATGCTAAAATAAGTGCAGTTACTGAACCTTTGTTTAAAAATAATGCTTATATCCTGTCAGCAATTCACAGGAAATATGCTACATTCAGGGCTGGCCTTAGATAAACTGGCACCATATGGTCACCCCCCCCCCCACACATACACACACACACAAACACTGCCCAACACATTCTGGCTGTAGATGCTCTGGGTGCATTTTAGCTTTCCAAATAACCTTTTTCATCCAATGATTATCTCAGCAAAATGCATAATCAAAGAAAGAAATTTAATCTTATTCTTCAAGTTATTTTTTCCTGAATCCTTTCAAAGCATCCACACTAACCAAGGCTACACTGTAATAACTGCAGTGGAAGTAAATGTATTAAGCCGAGGGTCTACATGTCACTAGGACTCCCAGATGCCATGAGGTTTCTAGATGCTCTGAGATGGATTTTAGAGGGTTTTTTTT
Organism: Protopterus annectens; assembly: GCF_019279795.1. Lineage (NCBI taxonomy): Eukaryota > Metazoa > Chordata > Ceratodontiformes > Protopteridae > Protopterus > Protopterus annectens. Next base: position 634,473,460 of record NC_056732.1, on the reverse strand, counting down.
AAACCTTTTCATCCAGTGATGGAATGAAAACCATGATTAAGGAAAGAAATTCAGTCTTCCTCTTCAACTTTGCTTTTTCCCTAGAGCCTTTCAACACATCCTAACTGACCAAGATTATCCTTTAATATCCACATAAAGCTGGAGGTTTGGGATCTGTTAGGCACCCAGAAGCTATGGAGTTGCAGATTTTCTGAGGTGCATTTTAGAGTTTTCTCCCAAACATTTGATCCAGTGATGGCCTGAACAAAAATCATGTGTAGAGAAAAGACATTTGGTGATTGTTTAATTAGGAAACACCATTGCAGTTTGTGCAGGTGTGGCCAGTATCAACTTAGTTGACATCATAATAGGCTGTCAGTTATGTGTGTTTGCTGGTGGGAAGATTTGTCAGTCTAATTTTTTTACATTAAGGTATCCTAATAGTAAGCAATCATTATGACAACTACCCACATTAACTCAAGGGACACCTGCCTCCCATTCAGTGTACATCATTTTAAGTAGCTTGTGGTCCTACTGTGTAGATGTGGGCAGAAGCCCCAATGTACATCGCACTGTTTGTCTTTTTAATCTCTCATCTTGTAAAGCATAAAACAATTAAAATAATAATAAAAATAATAATAATTCTCCAAATAAACTGCTCTTTTAAGTGTAGGGCAATCATCCTGAATCCTTGCCACCTTGTCTTGGCCCACGTCACACAGGGGTCAGTGCTTGATACTGCACATCCTGGTGTCTCATAAAGTAAACAATCACCAGAAATAAAATCCTACTTTTTATTTCATAGAAGAAATAAGTCGTATCCAACTTTAAATGCTGAAAACTGACCAAACACCAGTTTGCAATAAACTGAGAAGACAAATACTTGTGAGGATATGTAAATCATATCTGGGAATAGTATCTGCCCTAACCCCCAACCTAAAATAGGTAGGCACTTTCTGTGCATCTCTCTCTGATGTTAAATTGGGATTAAAATTAAGGCACAAATGCCCACAGTCATATTTCAACCTACTGCTGTCATATTTATATAAAGCATGCCTCCTCATCCCTATCCATCAAAAGACAGACACATTCTGTAAACTTTTCTGATGTCAGACTGAGACAAACCTGAAAATGAAATAGAACATAACACATTTGCTGTCAGACATATATAAACAGCAGCTTAGTTACTGTCCTCCAAAAGACACCTACCTGTATATGCATCAGATGTTTGATTGAGAGGAAAATAAAACAAATGATTACGTTATCGTTTACAGCTTGTAACTTCTAGAGACAGTATAGTGCTCCTATACAAGCTATATTGACATCTGTGCACCTCTCTGAAATTTTTAAGAAAAGTTAGAGAAATAATGACGCACTGTCCCCAGCCAAACAAAAGATATAGTGACCTCTGAAGTTTGGGAGGAATGTTTAAGAAATAATGACATCCACCCCAACATGCATGCAATTACAGTTACCTTCTGTGTACACCTATGAGAAGGGCTGGTTTTAGCTGAGGTGGAGGTCAGGGCTGGGGTGATTTACTAAGCTCATGTCAAAATGTACTTGTATAACCTTGGTTTATGGGAGCCACCAGCTCCCAGATGTTCTAAAGCTGTGAGCATTAAGTAATGCATTTATCCATTTTTAAAGAGAGATATCTGTTAAACTGAGCAAATGAACACAGAGTCAGTTTCTTTCCTCTAGGTAACCCCCACCAAACAGTTACAGCTACTTCGATGTACAATTCATACATCTGATTGTCATAGAAATGGATGACTGCATTTCATCTTTGTTCCACAAAATAGTTGCCACACACTAAAATATTGCATGTTGCTCCACATAATCATATTAGTCCTGCAGAGCCAAAATGATAAGCAAATAGCAACAGGCAGTTAGTCATTTCCCTCCAAAGAAGGCAGCTGCAGCAATTATGCCTAGTCTGTTCTTGCAAACGAGTTGTAAAGGTAAGTGGTCCATCTTACATCTCACAAAGGCACGCTACTTCTGTAAAGCAAGATAGTAGCTATTTTAAACTGAGCAAATGACAAAAAGGTCAGTTTCATTCAGCTAACTCCCTCGCCCACCCAACAGTTATAGCCATGACATTTGATGTAATATTATTTCACCTCCACAGTCCACAAATTAAAGTATTCCAATTGAAGTTACTCCACATAAATCACAGTACCAGAGAAATATTGTCCAAAATATCTGGTTGATCATTGCCAGCATTCCTGAACAAAAATAATAACACTTGTCTCACCTAAGCTGTCCTCACAAATCACAAAGCCAGAAATATTTCCAACAATATTTGATTGATCACTGACAGCAGCAATGTAAAAATAGCAATAACACTTACATCCTCACCATGCCACTCCCGTTGTCTCAACTGTTCACATAAAGCAAGAATATTCTCAAACAAGTATCTGGTTGATCACTGACAGTCTTATTTTAAAACAGTAACATTAACTCACTGCACCATTCCTCGAATAATTGTCTGCAAAATGTCCCTGATTTTATTTCAGTTATAAAAATACTTTTTTCAGGTGCACCTTCATGCCTACATTTGAACACCATGAGGTCTCAACTCCCATCACCTTCCAAGGTTAAATGAGTTACGTGAGTAACGTCAAGTATAGCATAGCCCTGTGGATCACCCAGTGTTTCAGAGGCACATTTTCTTTTTCTTTTGAGGTGATTTATTTATTTATTTTTTAAAGTAAATAAACATTGCTATAAAAATAATTAAATAAACAGGGGAACAGAGCTCCTGCAAGAATGGCAAGCATGGCTTCCTTGGCGATCACCTAGTTTGCCTATGCGTAACGCTGGCTCTGACTATATTATATGAAAATAGGTTTGGGCGTAGACAAGGAGGGGATTGAGATTGCTAATTGATAACACAGCAAATCTTAATACTGCACTTATTGAACTATGAAATTCATTTTCAGATAAAGACCCAAACTTGCTACCAGTGCAGTTACAGTTGGGCATGCACACTAAAATCTTTTTTGTGGTAATTTATATAGCATCATCCTCTAATAACAGTACTATTAACATGCTTAAACTATTACCCAGTCCTGCAGAGAAACATAAAATTACTATAATTGGTGATCTTAACATGGACTGGTAAGGAAATACACAAATACCATCTAGAAAGAATACCCACATCTTTTTCATTCACGCAACTCATATCCCAGGACACCAGATCAAAACCACAATGTGGCAGAACCTCAGTTGTTGGTATCAGTCTTACTAATATACCAGACAACTGAGCTCCTTTTATCTGTTACCAAATTCACTGAATAACCATTGCGCTGTTGTCACCCACTGGTCATTTAAGCTACATAAATTGTCATCCCCTTAACTTATCTACTGCAGCATACCAGATAGCTCACAAGAATTTTCTGCTCTGAATTACAAGCATCTGGAGTACTGTCTATATGTACTGATCTCATGTCTGTGTTATCCATCTTCTACAATTTGATAAGAAAGGTTATCCCACCTGAAAAAATAGACTTAAAAATCCCTTCCTATGGTTCACATCTGCTCTAAGCATCCACATTGAAATTTGAGACCAAGCCTGGAATGCTTGAAATTCTGACCTCAGTAATACATCCAAGCTCACACAATAACTTACTTAATTTCTACAGTAAAGTAAGGTGGAAATCAGTGCTCATAAAGCAGAATACATTAGAAAGATGCAGGTAGTGTCTGGGTCAGGTCCAGAAAATTCTAGCATGGAATTAAAAATAAAGGTACTGACCGTGTTTTGCCACAACTACTTTCTAATACAACCATTATTCTGAACTCATAAGAAGTATTAAGCAAAGAATCTCCTCACCACCCAAAACTATCCTCCCACATTTAGGACTTTTACAACTCACCAACCAGTAACTCTACTGTGAAATATCTTGAATACCTCCATTCCAAACAAAACAGCAAAAGTCACATGAAGGGACTCAGACAAAATCCATTATGAGTCACATTTCCACAGTATGCATGCCAAACTCTTGCAATTAGGTAGCCATGCAATTTGCCACTAAGTCCCTCCTACACATTTTTAAGCGTACACTAATCAGTCAAGCACCTAAAATTTCATTACCTACTACTGCCTTTGATTACTGACTAATTTCCAACTTGTGTCCACTCAGCAAAATTCTAGGAAACCTCACCTATCACTAAATTATGGAATATATTTATCTTTCTAAATGCGAAAAGCTTACTGAAGGGTATCATTATTTCATCTCTAAGTACAGCACACTAGCATTGCTTTATACACTAACAAATCAAATCTATGGTAACAGGGATAAAGACCCTTTAACATGTGCTGTGTTCCTAGTGAAGCAGGCGTTTCTGACATGATTATGATCTGTTACTTAAATTATCCTCTGTTGTTTTCGCTAATGAAGTAAAGTAACACTGTGTTTCTAAAAACGTCTTAGGGAGTAAAACTTCAGAAAAATGGGCAACAAAACATATTCTGCATATTCTGAAACAGGTTCTACACAAATGAATGTTCTCCAAGTTGTAGTATTAAAAATAGTAGTTTTCTTTTTTTTTTTTGTTTTAAAGGTTGCAATTTATTCTTTGAGTGCACTCTTACACACAAAAACAGTTTTTAGTTAGATGCTACACTTTAACAGATCCCCAAGGCCTTAGTGCTTTATTTGTAATATTTATCACTGTATTTCCAGCTTAGCGATTATAGCTATGTTTTTCATCCTACTTAGGTTTTCAGTTGTAGATCTATACATGTTAATTCACATTATGATTTGCTTTTGATACACAAACCTGATGAAGTATTTATTTGATATGAAAGCAATCTTTTAAAAGTTGTATATTAATATTTATTGTGGTAGATGTCTAGTGGTAGATCTTTTTGTTAGTCAGTCATTTTTTTAGTTAGTCTCTTAATTAATAAGGTTTTGATTAGTTGGTTAGCCTATACAAAGTGTTAATAAACTGGTCTTGGATTATATTTTGTCTCTAGCTTGTTAGTTTCAGTTTTAGGTAACACAGTCTCTGATTACACTATGGTGTTTAGGGGAAGGGGGACTTGGCTAAAGGAATGATTTTACTGTTTTTATTGCTCTTAACAGAACAACTCTCTGTAACTACTCCCTTGCTCCAAACAATCTGATTATATATAAATAAGGAATGTGTTTGATGCTGTTCATTACATTTAACTAGGATCGCTTGTTTGTGTGTTTTAATAAAGGATATTCCATTTTTAGCTCAACTGTGTACTGCCTACTATTTTCTATTTGATTAATTTGTAGCATGTATTTTACAGTTATATTTTACAGTTTGATTTTTATTAGGTGAACAGTGCACAACACAATTCAAGAGGTGAGCATCACACCCTCCACATTGCAAAGTTTCTTCTTGGTTTACTTTGGACCCAGTAGAGGTTGCATACTGGGTTTTTCTGAGACTTCGAGGGATACCGCAGATTTCTCTTTTTGCAAGTTGTAGTATTAGGGACACTACTGTTTTCTTTATTCATTCATGACCTGTCATGGGACCTCCTGCACCATAACTATATTATGAACGCAGCCAACACAGTAATCCCAAAATCTTTCAAGATCGTATCTTCAATAAGACAAGAAATGCAACTAGACTTCACATTGCTATGGATTTGGCTAGCAATGTCTAAACTAATCATAAATACATATAAAAACAATATTAAGCTTGTTGACACCCCGTCTATAACTTTATTCCTACTTATTTCCATGGAGACGGATATTCTCCTCCAAGGTATTGTAGACATTGCATTTATCACTGAATGGCAAAGTGGTAGTCTTTATAACCCTTAGTAATGCAGAATAGCCATATCTCTCAACCAAACTCTATTTTGAGTCTAGAAATGTTCACGTCCCATGCTGTTCCATGTTTAAAGGTTCTGCCACACATTCAATGTTTAACACAGTACGCAATGCTGAATCATATAAACTCATCAAAATAACTTATAAAAACATGAAGAAAATTACAGACCATGCTGTCAGCTTTCTAGTTGAAGTTGTTAGTGACTGTCTTACATTTTGCCCATTTGTTCCATATTCTTTGAGGTCATGTTCCATATTCTGGAGATGGAAGGCTGGGAACTTAGAGACTGGTTACCTATATTTCTAAGAGTTCTTCTCTCAAATGCAGTAATCTGTATATTACTTAATTTGGATTGCTGTAGATCCCTATTGCGTACGCTAACAATCAGTAACAGCTCAACTGCACAGATGACTGAGGTATGTGAAACAGCCCTAGCTATCATATTTATCCTGCACACTTTGAATTAGGGGCCCAAAGGCATGGAACGTTCTTCGTAAAATATTCGACAAACTACGTACTGTATACTTCTTAACTATGCAGCTGTAAGGCTTACTTTTCACAATAAGGTAGAATAGAAATGTACTGCGCAGTTATTGAATTTAGATACTCTTCAGTTGCTGTAGGTTAAGACCTGATGGAGCCCACACTGATGTCTCAGGGAATATATAGAGGATTATGATCAAATATCTCAAAACAGACAGCAGGCAGAAATAAAGTATCTGAAGAAAGAATGGCTTTAAACAGTTAGACACTTCATTCTGGCCCACTGTTTGTTTATAAGTGTGGCAGAGCAAAGTATCATAACAGCTCTCAAAGCTGTCTTATCTTCTTTTGCTGTTCTTTGCTAGCTGATACCATTCACTATTAATTCCTAGCTCAAGTCCCAATTTTAACAGCACTTAAGGGTGCTTGACAAACACTTGTTAAGCACTCTTCTCACATATATAAGACCATGTCTTTTGCCCATTTTGGAGCTTAATTGTGGCATCCCATGCACTATAAGACTTACGTACGTCTGACTTCAGGGAGGTGCATAACAAGGCTGTGTTTCTCTGTTTCGGAGCATAATTAGCACATATCTCTCAACTTTTTTGGTTGTCAACAAAGACAAAAATAATGAGGACATGAGGAGACATGCCCAAAATGAATGAGCATTTTAAATATTACTTGAATTCACTTTGATTGTTAATAGAATAACAAGTATTTCATCAAAACATATTTTCTACAGGATAAAAAGTTAGAAACTCTAATGTCTGGAATTCTTGACTAACTGTAATCCTCAGTGATTTACCAAAAACTCAAAATGTTATGAAGGACAGGGCAAAAATATGAGGCAAAATCTGTGACATTCTGCAAAGCTGGGAACAGCTGAGTATTATATCTCCAATAGTTTTTCTATCTTGGAGTAGAACTCAGCTAATGAAGTGGGAAGCCATTTAGAAAAAAAGTAATTTAACAAACACTGTGGTCCAACATCATATAGATTGAGTCAAAACAATCACCTCAGCACTTAAGTCACTCATCCCAAGTATAACCCTGATATGGTCATTGTTCATGTGAGTGCGTGTGATGCCCGTGTACTGGCCCTGCAATCAAGGAGCGTCAACCCTCACCACTAACACCAGTGAGGGGCGTCCACATTGGCAAGGATAACAAATACACACACAGTAAAGAACAATTTCCCTTAAGAGCACACAGAGATCACAGTCAGTCTGAGGCTGGTTTCTCCCTTTCTCTCCAGATCCCCAATAAGTCTCCCCACTGGCACAGCTATAGGGTCCAGACCTCACCCTAGTGGTCAAGCTAAAATCTCCACCACCCTGTCTGTCCAGCCAGTGCTTTGTGTCCCTACCCAAATAGCTGACACACACACACACACACACACACACACACACACACACACACACACACACACACACACACACACACATACACACATACACACTTTGAGATATGAGTTATATACAAACACACAGACACTACTGGGAAAGGGTGACACATGTTCTCCAGCTATGCCCCTTCTGCCCAGACCATATTGTAATACCACTTGCCACCAACCACTAATATCAGCTACTAATAAGGCCCTTATCAAAGGGTGTCCAATTATTACTGTGCAATATTATTATCCAAATAGTAAGTGTGACCTAGGGCTAAAGCTATTGGAGTGGTTTGGACAGTATCACTATGTACATGCGATGTACCCTAGAGCTTAAATGATCTCTAGATAAAACAGCCACAGTTGAAAGGTTTAATAATATTTAATAATAAATAATATGAACACAAGACAATACTTCTTACTACACAGTGCTAGTCAAGAGTTCAGAGATCACAGAGAAATGTTTAAAATAAAACATTAGAAAAGTTCTGACATCAGTACAGAAAACAGCTAGACTTGACTTCTTATTTCCTATCTATATCTAAGAGCAAACACAGTTCTAAAATAAACTTACATATAGAGCAAGGCATTGTTGGTGATGTCAGTTCTGAAAACAAATGCAAAAATGTTCTGATTCTCTCTGTTTCTCTCTCTGTCCTTAAATTGATAGCACAGTACCACTGACTCATTTCAGATTACATCATTATTCTCTGTTTCCCAGGCTAACAGAAATTCAGAGTGTAACAGCCCTTTTGATCTTGCAGCTGGTCAGGAAGCCAGAGCAATAAAAGACATTATACATGTACATTCTAGCCATTAACTCTGGTCTCAAAACAATAGGAAGAATTCCTTCTTTCAGACATCTCAGCTCTGAGTTTTGAGATCAAACAATTATACAATGATTGACTTATCAGCTTTCCTCCACCAAAGTGCAAAGTGGTTACATTTTTGAAGTTCAAAATTTACCATAACATTCTTACATTTAAGAGAACAAGCATGTGGCTTACATTAATATTTACAAATTGCAGAATTGTCTACAAAATTCTATCTAGCTAGGCTGGCAGCCTTCACAGTGTGTATGACTTGCAATGCACCTCTTAGACTATACAAATGATATGCTACTCCTGCAATCCAGTACCAGCCATTTTGCCTGCACACCAAGTTACAGGGCAGTTTCACACAGTTATACACCTGGTTCACTATTAACAAACTACTAAATAACCCCAGTAATAAAACTGGCATAATGGTCTTTGCTTTAACCAAGAAATTACCCACTATTTATCCTATTCTGTTATCAGGTCCTAATAGGTTCGTTGGTTCATAGGTAGGTACTAGGCTATCGACCCTAGGGCCTATACAAGCCTAGCCAAAAAGGTACCCTGGCTTTTGCCACCCAAGAAAATTATTTTCCTGTACCCCTGTCGAGCAGAGCCACAGAGGTGATCCCTAGGGTGAATTTCCTATTTCCCATCCAATCATCAAGATTTTTTGGGAACAGAATACCTAATGTCACTAAACAGAGGTATCTAGGTCTAATCGCCAACCCTGCCTTCTCCTTTATCATACACACACACACACACACACACACACAGATTTTGTAACTAATAAGTGAACATTCAGAGTTTCATGTCACAATTTATTTATTTATTTTTATTTATTTTACATTTGTTGACCGAGAGAGACTGACTGTATATATGTCCATTTTCAGCAGAGGCCCGGGGAGAAAAGCTCCACAAATCAGTTACAAGCATTATAAGGAGTATAACAGCAGCAATCAAATTTACATAGACAGTACATAAGCATGAAAATTAAAATTAGATACATAGAATAAAATAAAAAAATATATTTTATGATTTTTTACAGTTAGAATGAACCAATACATAAGTAAAAAGAATTACAGAATAAGATACAAAGGTGAGAGTTGCATCTTTTACAATTTTATAAAGTTAAATTGTGTACAAGTTTGATGTAGTCAGGTTGATAATAGTAGGTAAAACAACAGAATTGAGTGGTAAGATATATAGGCTAGGTATAAAAGCAAGTGTAAAGATGGAGAAAGAAAAGAAAATTATAAAAAACTGTGCCTAGCAGTGTTTTAGTCCCCTATATGTATAGGTATTAATCGAGAGACCAGATGTAGGGGTGACACTGTGAGGAAAGCTAGAAATTAAATTTATTTTTTTTTTTGTTAGTTTAGTTAGTCAGGGAGAGCAGGCAAGCATGTCAGCAGAAGAGTATGGCAAGCTGACAAGGAGCCAATGCCAATTGGTTGAGATGTGCCAGGCTAAAGGACTGGTGCATGCCAACCTGACTAAGGCAGAAATGAATGTACCCTTGGGCACAGCTGCATCACAGTCCAGCAATCAGGAGGACAACCAGGCTGGACTTGGTGATGTACCACTCTCAGAAAATGGACAGCTCAACCTTTCCACAGAGGACCTAAAAATCCATTTGGAGTTAGAGAGTTAAACGGGAGGCCAAGCATTTGGAAATAAAAGCAGCAGAGAAACTACAATGTCTAGAAGCTGAGGAAAATGAGAGGCAGAGGCAACATGAAAAGGAGATGCTGAGTCTTCGCCAGGGTCATACAGGTAATGGGGAAGGGAGTAACTGAATCCCAGAAGCAACAAAGGTCAGTAAATTTCTTCCACAATTTTCAGAGGGGGATAATTTTGATAGTTTCATTCATGTGTTTCAAAGGGTATGTAAACAGTATAATGTTGACCAAGGGCTCTAGGTACGATTCCTGACCCCCTTACTCCATGGTAAAACTGTAACTGTTATTTCTAAATTGTCTGATACTGATTGCTTAAATTATAATACTGTAAAAAACTGTCTTTTAGAATGTTTTAAGTTAACATCTGAAGCTTACAGGAAAACGTTTCGTGAGCATAGTTGCAAGGCAGATGAGAGTGTTCAAATATATTGCTGAACTAAGCACTTACTTTTGGTTCCCTATTAAGTAAGCAAATGCATAATATAGCGAATGCTGTTTAATTGACAGCTAAATGTCGAAACGGCAAAATCCCGAAGACATGGAACGGCCGTTTTCGGGACTTTGCTGTTTCCTCCACTGTGGTGCGATCTCGGAGTTGGTATATTTAAGTGGGAGGGGGCTGGGGGGTGATGCCCCCTCATTATGTTGTGTGTGTTTGTTTTTTTTTTTTGTTTTTTTATTTCAGACCAGCGTTTTTTTTCCCTGGGAAAAAAAATCGCTGTTCCGTTTGTTCAGAATTTTGTGTTTTCTTTTTTTTTGCGTCAATTAATAATATAGACCCTTATTTTCATAGGTGGGTGAGTGGATGTCAGGACACCACTTTTGAAGGGCTGGCAAACATTTTGGTGAGGGAAGAAGCCCTTAGCACTTTGCCTGAGGACATGAGAATCTAGTTAGCTGATAGGCAATGCAATACTGCAGATGAGTTGGGGAAGAAGGGAGACCTATACCTAGCAAGGAGGGCATCACTGCACAGGAAAGGGATAGCCAGTGATGTTCACGGGTCTAAGGGAACCCATGATGGGCAGCTCAGACTGCTCCAAACAGAGTCTTCCAGTAGCAGGAGAATACCCTAGTCCAGGTACACATTCAGGACCAAGGGTTAAATGTTTTAAATGCAACCAGTGGGGCCATGTAGCATACAGATATCCATGGAGGCAAGGTGGGGAACAAAAGGTGGGAGAGCCAGTAAGTGAGAATGACAAAAATTCCAGCAGTAAGTTGTCTTGAGACAACAAGGGTACCAAACTACCACAAGAGGTTATATCCTGTCTTAGTGGATGGGAAAGAGGCCACTGCTAAGATAGACACACCCTCTGACCTAACCATTGTGAAGCCTGCAATGGTTTAAGAAGAGCACTACTTGCTTGAACAGTCTACTCCAGTCAGAGCTTTAGGAGGGACCCCATTCCAAATACCTTTGGCTAGCATTCCCCTTGACTGGGAGGGTGGAAAAGGAAGCAAGCAAGTAGGTGTGTTTGAGGATATCCCTGCAAATGTTCTTATAGGGAATGATTTTGATAATGCAGTACTTTGTGTGCATGCAGTTAGACACAGTCAGACTTAGAGACAAGCATGTGAGTCTGGTAGCCCAGGGGAGACCCAAACAGACTGCACACTTGCAGCCAGGACTGGTGAGGTGGTAACTTCAGGGAGGGTGCTGCCGTGTAGCAGTGAGACTGAAAGTGAGCCACAGCTGCTTGTGGGTACTAATGTTCCCTTGGACAGAGTGACTGCAAGGACAGTTGTGAGTAGTAGTACCCAGGCTAACAGTGAGGCACCACTGTCAAAGGATGCCAGACTTCCTGTGGAAAGGGAGCTGGGAAGGGTTACAAAGAGAGAGTTGAGACAGGCTCAGCTCTCAGACCGTACATTACAAGGCCTGAGAGAAGTAGCTAGTGAGGCATCTGATTTTCAAGGGAAGGGGGAATCTGTATACTGAGACAAAAGGTTACTGTATAGAGAGTGGACTCCTGATGGAGGGCTAGAGGGTGAGGGAGAATACAGCAGTTGGTAGTGCCCAGACCCTACCATCTGGCACTCCTAGCTGTAGCCCATGATATTCCCTTTGTACTAGTGGTAGTGGATTATGCTACCGGATACCCTGAGGCAGTGGCATTGTCCTCCATTGAGGCAGAAAAGGGGAAAAATGCTTTGTTAGAGATTTTCAGCAGGGTAGGCTTCCCAGAACAAATACTGACTGGCACAGGTGCCAATTTTCTGTCAGACCTGCTGGCTTGTCTGTAGAAGCACTGTGGGGTGAAGCACCTAAAGACCACTCCTACCATCCCCAGACTAATGGCCTTGTGGAGAGGTTAAACTCTACACTCAAGTCCATGCTAAGGGTATTTGCAGAGCAGTTCAAGATGGAGTGGGACAAATATTTGCCCCATCTGTTGTTTGCTTGCAAAGCGGTTCCCCAGGAATCCACAGGTTTTTCACCCTTTGAGTTGCTGTATGGGCATAGGGTGTGGGGACCTCTAGATTTGATTCGAGATGAGTGGGAGGGTGAGTATGAATCCCACAAGGAGTTTGTTGTGGCATATAAACCTCAAGACAAGGCTCAGGGAACTCATGGGCTTGACCCAAGAGAACCTGGCAGAAGCCCAACAACAGAAAAAGGTCTGATATGACAGGAATGCTTGAGCCAGAGAGTATGCTGTAGGACAATAGGTAATGGTTCTCATTCCTGTCAGACACAACAAGCTGCAGGCAGCTTGGGAGGGACCCTTCAAGGTGGTAAGGAAGGGCAGTGATGTTAACTACATGGTAGAACTGCTAGGCAGGAGGCAGGGGCATAAATTGTACCATGTTAACATGATGAAACCTTACCATGATACAGAGGCCCTTGTGCTGAGTATTTGCAGTGGATGGCAGGAGGAGTGTGAGGGTGATGTGGTGACTGATCTCCTCAGTGAGACTTTGACACCTCAGTGGAAGGGGTAGCAATGTCCCAGCAGCTATCCTCTACCCAGGTTTGAGAAATCCGAGCAGTGTTACAGGAGTTTGGGGACATGCTCACTGGGAAACCAGGGTGCACCCACCTGGTGCAGCACCATGTGGATACAGGATCCCAAAGGCCTATTAAGCAGGCCCCTTATAGGGTGCCTGAGAGAGTCAAACAGACTCTAGGAGATACAGGAAATATGGAACTAGGGGTAATCCAGGAGTCCAGTAGTCCTTGGGCCTTCTCAATGGTGCTGGTACCAAAGAAGGATGGCAGCACCAGGTTCTGTGTGGACTACAGGGAATGAAATGTCACACAGAGTCAAATACGTACTCCATGTCTAGGACAGATGAAGCCCTGCAGCAGCTGGGTGGGGCTAAGTATCTTACCACTATTGATCTTGCCAAGAGTTAATGGCAGCTGCCCTTGACTCTCAGTGCTAGAGAGAGGTTTGCCTTTGTGACTCCTTTTGGCTTGTGTGAGTTCAGGAAGAGCCCTTTGGGATGAAAAATGTCCCAGCAATTTTCCAGAGGTTGGTAGATCATATCCTAGCAGAAGCAGGAGATTTTGCCCTTGCTTACCTGGATGATGTTGCCATCTACAGCCATTGCTGGCAAGAGCACCTTAAGCATGTCAGGGAGGTGCTGCTCAGACTATAGAGGGCAGGGTTGACCATTAAGCCCAGCAAATGTCACGGGGGTATGGCAGAGATCTTCTACATGGGACATAGAGTGGGGAGTGGTAAGATCAGGCCAGAACCTGCCAAAGTGGAAGCCATTCAGGCATGGCCTGCCCCTGTTACCAAAAAGCAGGTGATGGCATTCTTAGGGACAGCAGGGTAAAGGTAAGTTAATCCCCAATTATAGTACCAGCGTATATATATATATATATATATATATATATATATATATATATATATATATATATATATATAGATACCCAAAACAGGTTTGATAACCTACTGGATCATTTCCCACATGCTTTGCAAACTACTACAAGACAACAGTCCATACTCAAGATCAAAATCTAAGAGATTGTTTCTGGCGACATGTATTAAGATCAAAATAAGTTTTGCTTATGAGGTAAGAAGTGAAATAATTGTTATTCCAAATGTTTAATCTCATGCATTTCAAATGTGGTAGAAAAGCTGCTGTAAAGGATGTCTGCTGCTTAGAGGATGATCTGTGGCATATATGAAATATTAGACCAGTAAACAAATCTGTATGTTAAGGTTGATAAGGGCACAGTTTAAAGAACTGAATTCTGATATTCCATATATGGCTAGTCTAACAAATAACTGTGCCATTTACCTTTATATATAATTGTAAGCATTAGTTGGTAAGGCTAGAAGAACGTACCGGACCCCCTCCCCCCCATACAAAGATAACACTAGATCTCATCACAGCCTAAAAATCTTACTTGTACACAAAGGTTCAATGCATTATGTCATAAAATATTAAAATATGAAAAGGAAAGTTCTATAGCTGAATCAAACATAAATTTAAGATTTTGGTAACCAGTTTAGCCCATATCCATCTTATGGTCAAAATGTAAAATTTTGCAGAGGCAGGACCAAGTTTTGAATTATATATCTGTTGGGGAATCCTTAAAGTTAACAAATAAGAAGCTCGGCTCAAAGAAACCAATGACGTTTATTAAAATAAATACGCAACAATACTCACTTTCAACGCTTAGTGCTTTCAAGTATTCTAAAACAACATACATCTGTGGGACCTAATAAACAATAGCCTGGTCATATGATGCATTCACATTTTTCTAAAGCTTTGATTCTTTAAAACAGGTTTAAGGCTGACACATCCATTTAAGCCTGGATTTTTGTCATCTCTGTTTTGTAATCCATGTATACTTGGACAACTTTGGTCTGGCTGTAAACGCTTGTGTAGTTAATTATTTTTTTTAATAAAACATCATTCATTTCTTTCGACCAGGTTTCTTGTTTGTTTCCTAATAATCTATTTTGCTATGGCTCAGAATCTGCCCACTTGGGCTGCCATATGGACTTTTTTTTTCTTTTGAATAATTAAAGCTTCCGGAAAAAATGGTGAGACATGACATGAAAAATAGCATCAGTGTTCAGTGTTAATGTCATGATACCTTAAACATGAGTTTTCAGTGTTCTACCAAATAGATTTATAAGTCTCCTTCATAAAATTTCTGATTGCATTTAAAGGAGCTCAATAAATAATAAATAAATAAATACATGCATGCATAGATACATACATACATACATACATACATACATAAAATGTATGCCCTAAATACTAACTATGGAAGTAGGATGATTACATTTTATATATGCAGTTCTTCCAAACAAACTGTCTTATGGCCTTACATAAATGGAGGAACCAAATTAACCGCTTTTAGGCAGAGCAAGAGTTATATGGAGTGTATATAACAAACTCGGTATAATGTTTGTTTTGAGGATGTTCATATTCCTAAACAGCAAAAATGAAAAACTGGTCTATCGATCTAAAATGGAAATTAGTCGTCTCCTCTAGACTGGCGGGTGTTTTATTTTTTTTCATCTGATGAAAATCAAGATTAAGGAAGGTACCTAGGTGTTTCAGGCCATGAGGGGTGGCCCTTACATATCTAAAGCAATTTTTAGTTTAAGATTACAAAGACTATTTGATCTTGTTTGGTATTTAATTTGGAGTACAAATGTGCAGGGAAACAGCAAGCAAAATCTGATAAATATAAGGCTTACAACATGTTTCTGATATCTTAGCAAAAGAAAGTTGTAAAGATATCCTAATAAACGTGGTGTACTAATGGAGCTAATAAAACCAGAGTTGTTGTTGTGTCTTTCGGCTTTTCCCGGTTAGGGGTCGCCACAGTGGAACTCTGGTCCGCTAATGATTGGCAGTAGATTTTTACGTGCAGAGTTGCCAGCCCTGATGCACAACCTTCAACGAAGGTACGCCCATTCACGCATGTCTCCACACAGAAGAAGCTCTAGCTGAGAATCAGACAGGACAACGTCTTACTGTGAGGTGACAACGGTACCGCAGCACCACCACCGCAGTTCTAATAAAACCAGAGTGAAAATTCTAAATGATAGAATAGGCTCATTAGAAGGTAAGCAGTACAATGATTCCTAATATACAAAAGGAGGATAGCAGAAGATTATACAAAATTCTCCCAACGCTTTGGAAACACTTGTTTAGCCTTACCTGCAGTGGCTGCTGCTATTAGCAGTGACAGGCTAACAGACAATGCAGCACACTATCACTATTTAGAAATTACTTAAACTGTAATTGTACTGGTGAAACATACTCAGTGAAATGCCCCCACCTCAGAAAGATAACTTTAGATATAGACAACTGAAAGCATCCTGAAATTAAACCAAGAGGAAATAATTTAGCTTGGAAATGTTGCACACAACTCATTTGACACCAAATGGACTGTCAAAGACATATGCTGAGATATTTTTATAGACACAAGACAAATGTGAAGGCTCCTGACAACATAATGTAACAGAGTACTGGACACAGTTACAAAGTTTTATACAAGCCATTCATTCTCATAATATGACCATTCCAAAATCACTTGTGTTATTTAACTCCCTTGTTCAAGCATTTATTCCTCACTCCCAATATCAGCTTCAATGAACTGTGACTAATAATAGTATAAACCCTGGGTTAGAGTCATAGGTGCCACTTCTAAAAGCAAAAAAAGTTACCAGTAGTGTACCACAAGGCTCAGTGCGGGGCTCACTCCTATTTGGTATCTGTTTCTCAAACCTTCAAGCCAGCACTCATGACCTATAGTTATGTAAGTTTGCAGATGATTATGAATTAGGGGGTTAATCAGTCTTCCACTGCCTCAAAATTGCTCCATCATGAGTTAGATCATGTTAGCAATTGGTGCAAGGACAATTGTCTTAAATTAAATGTGAAAACATGTAGCATTGTTTATTTTTGGTAAATAAAATATTTTCACATATCGTAGAGGTGACACACCCTTCCAGTCAGACACTGTTACAAGGAATCTAGGCATTCTTGTTGATAATTCCTTATTGTTAGACCATCATGTTACCATAGTAGTTCATAAAGCCTTTTATCTGAGTCATCTAATTTCAAAGGCATCTACACTAGATCCAAAGCAGTCTCAGTTTCCGTTACTCATATTTCATCAGATTCATTATTGAATATAATAAATCTTTTGGCATGTGTTTGTCTAAACATATCGTTTAACTTGATAGACCTCAAAAAGATCAGTGGCCTCAAAAATTAGTTATCAAGACAGGCTGACTTCTCCATGGAGATGTGTGTCTAGCCTTTAAAGCCATGATAAATCCAACCCTCTTTGATCTGCTATTCCTTCACAGTGCTTCAAGTACCCAGTTAAATGAACTCAACCTTCATCAACAGATAAATAAGACATATTTGGTGTGATAGATTCACATTGTAGTGTATCCCTCACCT
This sequence comes from Protopterus annectens, assembly GCF_019279795.1. NCBI lineage: Eukaryota > Metazoa > Chordata > Ceratodontiformes > Protopteridae > Protopterus > Protopterus annectens. The sequence continues at coordinate 634,455,887 of NC_056732.1, read as the reverse complement.
GTGGAACAAACTTCTATTACATGTCAAGGAGAGTAGCACTCTTGCCACCTTCAAGATAAACATAGATAATTGAATCAGCAGCCTCAGATTCTCTCCCAGTCTATCTTGTCTTCCTCTCTTTGAAACTAGAGAGAATGTCTGAATAGTAGTTTTTTTGGCTAGGCCTGTAATTGTCCTCAGACTGATTGTCTAGTACATACTTAGCCTGTGAACTAAGACACAGGTTACAGAACTTTTATCTCTTTTGCACAATATTCACCACATGAATAGTTCTACAAGACAAATGAATAGCTGTTATACCTTTGGGTTATTAAAGTAAACTAGGTTTTAGCAGACCAAGTGAATAATTTATGACCACATTTCCACAGTATATTACATGGAGAAGATGTCTCAATAATGATAATATATTCACTGAAGTGCATTCCGTTATTCAACTCTCATAGCCAGATTTTATTACTAGGAAAACCATAGCTTTGATTTTATTGACCTTTACTGAAAATGTGATGTCTTTACTTTTTTAAAAGCCTATCAATTTTTACCATAACTATCCTTCCAAAAAGCAAACATCTTTTAATTCCATGGCTGTAATCACCATCCACAAAGATCTTTGAGCCCAGGAGAATAAAATATGTCCCTGCACCCTCTTCTTCCACAATTATTTTCAAAGAAACGATAAGGCTAGCTGACATGATTGTAGTTCTTCTGACGTTGACAACACGCTAGCTTCTTCACTTTCTACTTTCACCTTCAACAGGCTTTTCAACTCTTCCTCAATTCAATCATTTGTGTAGTATCATATGCATAATGTAGACAGTTAGTTCATCCAGCAGTTAGGATTACAGCATATGATTCATCTAACCCAGCATTCCTCATGATATGTTCAGCATATAAAGTGAATAAATATGGGGATGGCATACAACCTTACAATTCTTTCCCAGCAGTACACCAGTCTATTATTCCATATTTATTTATATAACTGTTGCTTCTTGTTCTACATATAAATTCCCCAGGAAGCAAATAAGATGATCTGGAATCTCCATCTCTCTAAGAATATGCCAAAGCTTGTTGTGGTATACACAGTCAAAGACTTTAGAGTAGTCAATAAAGTAGAAGGAACTTTTTTAATGGAACTCCCTTGCTTTGTCCATTATCCAGAATATGTTGACAATTTTATCTTTAGTATCTCTGCTGCTTCAAAACCAGTATGTACATCTGTCAGTTCTTGGTCCATATGTTGCTGGAATCTACATTGCAGGATCTTGAGCATTACCTTCACAGCATGTTAAACAAGTGCAATTGTTCAATAATTTGAGCACTTGCTAGTATTTCTCATTTTGAGGATTGGAATATAAATAGGTTCACAGGTATGTAGTAGGCTAATGGCCCTGGAGCCTTTACAAGCCTAGCCCATAGGATTACCCTGGCATTGTGCCACCTGACCTTAGTTCCCAGTACCTCTGTTGAGTAGCCACTGGAGTGATCCCTGGGGTGAATTTTCTATTTCCCATCCCTCATCAAGATTTCTCTTGAAGAGAGCCAGTAAGGTGCTCTGTTTGACATGTATGGGAAGTCTATTCCATAGCATGGGCAGTCTCTGGGTTATGAACCTGTCCTTCCAGCATGTTCTGTTGATTGCGGTAATGAGGTTGAGGTCTCTGGAGCATGTGGTGTGGAGGGATTGGGATTTCTTTAGATGTAGCATTTCTAACAGAGCTGGGTCAGACATGGCTTTGTGAAATGGCTATGAATCCCTGCATTTTGTATTTATGTGTAAAAGATTATGTATCCGTCCACATGTGAGATTTCATTATGAAATAATCTTCAGACTTTATTTTAGACTGCTATTCTACCCTTATCCATTTCAGATTTCAATGCAACTCAATGTTGAATTTGAACACCTCACTTTAGTTCAAGGTATGGCATTGAAGCCATGACATATTACAAATAAACATTTTTCTTTCTAATGAAATATTATATGTTTACTTCTGATGTAACAACAACTTAATACAAGTGCATTCTAGAATAACACTTACTGTGCTCTGTATGCTGAAGCCATATGCATTAGGGAAGCTGTGAAACTGCAATAATAAAGAAACAAAATTCTTCAAATAGCTTGTTTAACTGTAACATAAACTGCAAAGTGGAAACGAGGTGCAATGCAAAATGTCAGGCTTTCACCATGCAACCCTGTGAATCCCTAGATTTAATACCTATACATAAAACACCATTTACACCCGCAGTAGTTGTGCTGCAGTAGTGTTGTCACCTCACAGCAAGACGTTGTCACGTTTGATTCTCAGCTAGAGAGTCTTCTGTGTGGAGGCATGCGTGAATGGGTGTGTCTTCGTTGAAGGTTGTGCTTCATGGCTGGTAACTCGGCACGTAAAAATCCACTACCAAACATTAGCGGACCGGAGTTCCGCTGTGGCGACCCCTAACCAGGTTAAGCCGAAAGACACAACAACAACAACAACATAAAACACCATTTATCAGTCCTCCTTCAACATTTAATTACAAAACATTCAGGTAATAGCAAGATAGCTGCAAAATGCACCTAATATTTCTAGTCTGTCCATAGGGATTTCAGAACAACTCAGTACTGAATTAGACCACACACCTTTTGCTGTTAGAAAACATGGCATTTAAACAACATTGTGTTACAAATGAAAAAATCTTTTTATTGAATATATATACCGTTATATCTGTTGCAAGCACAATTTACTGTACATATATTCATAATATTTGTTTTATCCCACCTACAAATTAGGAATCACACATTCTCAAGTGGTATTGGAATAATGTAGACTGGGATGCCAAAAGTACATCAAAAGGCTGCTTTTGGTATCTACCTGCACATTATGCAATATGGGAGTTTCCCTTATGACAGTACTAATAAAAGTTTCAGGGATATAAAAAAATCAGATGCAAAATACATATGCATTATGAAAACTATGAAACTACAACAATAAAGAAATAACCTGAAAGCCAAAGCATAAGTTGTATTTTTTTTGTCATGTTTCAAAAATACAGTAAACACTACCTGTGACTGTTTTCACATAAATACTTTTCCAGTGGGCTATTTCCCTCTAGAGAGGGTGCACCACTTTTGACTGTGAAGAAATTATGTAAATACAATGATCACATTAATGTACTTCCACTTGCCATTCTCAGACACATACACCTGCTCCCCCGAGAAATCATACTAATGATCATTTAACTGATCTGTGTTTATATGCCCAACTCACCTACATATTCCCTAAAAAAATAGGGTCCTTCTGCATACCCCTGATGTTAGATTGTGAAGAAAGTGAAAGAAAGAAAAAATAACCACGGTAATGTATTTCAACTTGGGTCCCCTTCAAAACATCTAAAACACATAACATCTAATTTCATAACACCGAGACCAGAACATCTGAAACCCATAACATCTAAAACTCATAATATCAAATTTCATAACATCTAAAATGTATAATATGTAATAGTGTATTAACACATATGTAAATGTTATAATTTAATCTTGTGGTATCACTATGAGATGTTGTAGTTTTCATTTCTATAGTTATTATTTATATAGTGTAGGAATTATTACTCTTTATATAGTGTTTATTTTGCCATTCTGTATGTGTTTTTTAGGTCATACAGGTAAGTGATATAGACATTGTGTGTACATTCTTTATGGTGATTGTGATACAGTGTGGTATGGAAATTAACTTTTTCCCACTGTAGTGTGATCTCGGAGTTGGTATATTTAATTTACAGGGGGTGTGGGAGTGTAGCCCCCCACATGGGGGGTAAAAACGTAGTAAAAAGTGTGTTTGGTAGTTTGGTGTTGTTATATGTGGAGGGGATGTTATTTTTATGTGATCTGTAGTGTTCAATGTTCTGATGCACATTTTCAATGCTATGAAATTCGATGTTATGGGTTTTAGATGTTATGTGTTTTAGATGTTCTGGTCTCGATGTTATGAAATTAGATGTTATGGGTTTTGATGTTTTGAAGTAGACCCTTTCAACTTGGTGCTGTCATATATATATATATATATATATATATATATATATATATATATATATATATATATGTGCTGTCCACAAACTCTAGAAATGATTATTCAGCAGTAAGTGAGTAACTGCCCTGTGCTTTGACACACACCCTGTCTCTCTATTCCTTCCAAACGATATGCGCATTTTGTGTACCTGTCTGACTTTAAATTGAGATGAAAGTAAAAGAAAGAGAATTTGGTAGAGTACTGTATTTTGTCCGTTTTTTCTCAGACAAATATGCACTGTACACTCCCCAACAAGCCATTGTTATGACCATTTTACTGTTATCATGTAACTGCCCCTTACTTTCACACACAGACTGACTCCCAGTAAGATAGACACTTTTGATTATCACCACTAATGAGTGATTGTGAAGAAAGCAAAGAAGTATTGCCCACAGTTGTGTATTTCAAAATCTTATTCTCCCTCACAGCCACCTCCCATTTTGAGCACCATTATAAATAAATAAATTAATTAAAACATAAAAAGAATAGTTCAATAATGTGACATCCCTCCTATGGTCCAGTGATCAAGGAGCCCCAGTCTTCACTACTGACACTGGTGGGGAATGTTCACTGAGGAAGAAATAGACACACACACTGTGCAGCTCTCTTTACCACGTACAATTTCCCTTAAGAGCACACAGGGAATGCACAGTCCAGTCCTAGGCCTGGGCTTTCTCTCCAGCTTCCAAATAAAACTCCCCACTGACACAACTATAGAGTTGAGTGCTTATTCGGGTGTTCCAAGCCAAGTTCTCCACTACCCTCTTTGTGAAATCAATGCTCTCAGTGTTGCTATTCAAAGTAGCTGACACACAGACGCACACACACACACGCACACACACACACACACACACACACACACACACACACACACACACACACACACACACACACACACACACTGTCTTTGAGATTTGACTTTCACACACACACACACACACACACACACACACACACACACACACACACACACACACACACACACACACACAAACACCTGGGAAAGCCAGCTACTCTAAGCCTTTTACCAGAGTACTCAATTACTCTCAGTAAAATTAGTACTTATGCAAATGGCAATGTTTGACCAAGCAGCAAGACTTTCAGGAACGTGGAGCCACAGCCCCACTAAATAAATGCAATTACTCTCAAAGGTTAAATATTTTCTAAAAAAAACAGCCACAGTGAAAGGTATAGATATATTTAATAATAAATAATAAAATAGAAAACATGAAAATACTGAATATCTATTTACAGTAAATACCAGAGTTTCAATTCACAGGAAATATAAAAAACAACAAAGATGAAAAGACTCAGACAGACATAGAAAATATTTAACTAGTCTCACTATATTTTCCTAACTGACTGAAGAATTACTATTCCCTGGTTACTTACTAAATTAAGGCAGGATTAAGTGGGTGAGTGTCTTTGTTGTCAGGTCCAAGACAGAGTGCATCTATCACATCTCTCATTATCTTTCAAATACAATTTCAGTGCTGGTTATAAAAAACATCCCATCTGGTCACCTGACTCTGTGGGTCCCACACTAATCCCTCACTAGAAATCGATCCATGATCTATTACAGATGTGTCACAATACACACCTTGAACTTTGCTAAGGCTTAATACAGCATTTGAAAGCTATAAAATAATTCCAACACTTCCACCCTTCCTGTAGAAAGGCTTTTCATAGACTTTGTGTCTCTGGCTGCATTCAGAACTGTGAGATAGAATCTTTATGGCCTCAACCCTATTTTTCTTAATGTTAGCTGGGCTGAGCTTAACTTCTTTTCATCCAGTGTCCTCTGTAGCCTGATGTATATGTATATTTATTTTCTGTCCAGCAGGACTCATTGGTGATACATTTTTAACACAAGCATCTATACAAATCAGTTTGATATTTAAATGACATAATTCTTTACAAAACTCCAGCTAGCTATGCTGGCATATGTTACATACAAACTGCTCTGCTCCTCTTGGCAAAGCTGGCACTACCTCATATCATCACACTATGATGTGTTACCACTACCCACAAATATAACTAGTCTTTGGACATCATTTACTAAAAGAAAGAAACCTGCAAAAGAAAAATACCCCAGGAGGATCAGATCTTCTGCTCCTAATGAGCATTATATTCAAATGACCTTACATAGTAATAGGACATGGGCTAAACTAGCCATGCCTTGTTGTTGTATGAGATGAAGTGTCAAATAATTCTAATGAGCAGCATTGTGTCCCACTTTCTGGTTCATTTGTTTTAATGGAAAGCTGTACATTAATTATATCACTAGTATAATTAACTTACAGTTCATATAATTGCCACATAACTACCATGAACATGGGATTGCTACTGATTTTAAAATAAAAAATAAATACATAAAAATCTTGGCACATGTCATCGCAGGACAACTCCAGACCCACAGGTAACACACTGCAGCAAACTTAGACAAATAATTATAGTCATCTCTTTGTAATAACATGGTATTTTTGGGTCTACTTCACCCTGTCGAAGGCCAACAATATCGAAGCTGATATTGTCGGTACCAAAATGTCGAAAGTGAAAGTCATTGCGCGTGTAAACGGAAATCTCCATAAGGGGAGATTTCCATTTACTGCAATGTAGTGCAATCTCGGAGTTGGTATATTTAAGTAGTGGGGGGTGCAGGGGGGCTTGCCCCCCTGCATAGAGCAATTCGTGTTGTGTTTGGGTGTTTTTTGTTTTTTTTGTGTGTTCGATGTTCAGGGATTTTGACATTTTCGTGTCGATTATTACGCTGTCGACAGTTTGAGTTTTCGACAGTGTAATAACACATTCACAGTTGCAAACAATATACATCATATGTTTTCTTTTATACAAACAGCACCAATCCAACATTGTATAAATTGCTCAGATCCCGCCTTCCCTTAAACCTCACTCCTTCTTCAAAACATTATTCTGCATGGATTGTTCCACAATTTCTATTTTTGTCTATGTAATTTGCTCCTACCCTTTTCTAAGGAACCCACTTCCAGGTGTTTTATCTCTATTACAATATTCATTACTTCAAATACAGTTGGTTTAGATTTTGATTTCCATTTTCTAGTATTTGTTTTTTTGGTTTTTTTTTGGAAGCCACCAGAATTACACTTAACAAATCTTTACTATGTCTAGACAATTCAGATTCTGTATTTCAGCTCAAAGTATTAATTTCCTTAGTTACACCTATTTGCTCACTCAATATTTATGACAGAGTACCCTGTAGGGAATCTGTAGGGAATTTTTAAAGTCTGCCAAGTCATTACACTCCCAAAACATGTGTTCCCAATTACCTCTTTCATCACCATTCCCATTACACCTCCAACATTTGCAATCTGCCTGATGAAAAATCTTTGCAGTCTGCTTGAGGTATACCAATGCAAACACTTCAAAGTAAAAACACAAATCTTCTAGAGTGTGTTGCACATTTGAGAGCCGTACATATGTCGGTAACAACATAATATTGTACTAGACTCTAACTGAAACATCAGGGAATTATTATTTTGTTAAAATCTTTTTAAATCCACTTTGATTATTGGTTAAGATAAGAAATGAAGTTACACAAAAGCATGATACGAATTTTGCCCCTATTTTAAAATTGAGTGTTAGGCATGATTTTAGTTCTACACAGGTTCAGAATAAAAGAGTGGTGCAATAGTAGTGCATTATAATGCTGACAGACCAGTGAAAGTCACCACATTAAACACTTATTGGAACTTGCTTATACCCCCTGAATTAAAATCGATATTAGGTGTAAAACCACAAGCGGCATACAGTAACGGCATTAATTTGAAAGGACTATTTGAGTGGCATCAGGTGAGTAAACATGGTGGACATTCATTCAGGATGCGTAAATATGGAGCTTGTAAATTTTGGAAGTTTATTAATGATGGTCCATAAGTATCTATACTACAATAGAACCATTTAATGTCCTGGGCATTGTAATTGTAATACAACATTGGTAGTGTATGTTGTGAACTGTATGGGATGCCCGGCTTTCTATGTGGGTAAGACCATAGGAAAGCTTAAAGAGCAGATTTAAAAAAAAAAAATCACCAATGCATTGTATGTGCACAGTTTGAATTACACAAATTTTAAAAGATTTTTGTTTTTTGTTATAGATAAAGTGAAGGAAAATGAAAGAGATGGTGATTATAAAGCCTTATTGGAAGTTAGGGAGACAGTATGGCAGCTGAGTTTAAATGCTAGGCAAGTACCAGGTATTAATGATTGTTGTTCTATCACTGGTATATTGAAATTAAGGGCAATGCAGGTTTAAATGTCTGAATGGGATTTTTTCATGTTTATTTAATTATGAAGATTTACCATTTTGCAATAACAAGTGTTTTTATTAGAGGTTTAACTTTTACAATCAATATTAAGTGTATTTAAATGTAATAAGACCTTTTGCATGTCATACCAAATTTAATTTTAGTTAATAAAGACATACATATATAAAACAAATATTTTAAATAAATATTATATGTCAAATGTATGTAACTGCCGAATGCTGCTGAATTGGGCATTACAGATTAGTTACATTTGTAGATTTATATATGGAATGGTATCTTTTATTTGCAGAATTAATTTGGTCATGTAATGGCTTCTGGTATTTAAAGCGTTTTACATGTTTTTTTTTACTCTCCTGATGCCCTAGAATGTAGAAGGGCAAAAACGCTAAGTCTGTTGAATTTTATGTAATAAGTAGAATTCCGGTACCACTACAGTTTGTGGTGTTTTTTTTTTTAATTTTTCCATAGTTTATTAGTTTGTATTTCAGAATGGACTTCAGACAACTAGATAAACAAATGGATCATCTGGTTCGAAAGGGTGGAAGGTGTATGCTGGACAACAAGAAATATACATAGGTTCATAGGTTCATATGTTCATACTAGGCTATCTGCCCTAGGGCATTTATAAGCTTAGCCAGAGTGTGTGTGGCTTTCACCACCCCTTAGGATGAGAATACTATACCCATTAGTTTGCTGTGCCTCTGTCCAGCAGTGATACAGAGATGATTCCCGGGGTAAACCTACGATCTCCCATCCACTCGTCAAGATTTCTCTTGAACAGAGTCAGTGAGGGGCTCTGCCTCACATGGACTGGGATTCTGTTCCATAGTGTAGGGAGTCTCTGGGTGATGAATCTGTCCCTCCAGCATGTCCTATTTATATCCGTGTTGAGGTTTAAGTCTCTTGCTCTCGTGGCTCTGGTGGATTTGGATTTTTTGAGGTGGAGCATGTCCATTAATTCCGGGTTGGACATGGCCTTGTATGTCAGGCACAGATCACCTCTGAGCAGACGGTATGCGACTGAATAGAGCTGGAGTTTCTTCAGTCGGGCATCATATGACATATGTTTGAGCCCCTTTATCCTTTTGGTGAGGAACTTTTGGGGTCTTTCCAACTGCTGCAGGTGTCAGGTAAGGTACATTCTGAATGGGGCGTTGTACTCAATCATTGGTCTGATAAATGAAGAGTACAGGGGTACAATGACCTCTCCTGATCTGGATGTGAATCCCTTCATGATCAGGTGGGCAATGTAGAAGGTCTTCCTAACCACTTTGGCAATGTGAGTGTCAAAAGAGAGGTTACTGTCAACTTGGGTCCCCAGGTCCCTGATAACTTCTTCCGTGTTTAATGGATTACCACCTATGTGGTAATTAGGGGTTACCTTGTTTTTCCCAAAGGGTATGACTATACATTTTTTGGCATTTAGCTTAAGGCCATGGCTCTGGCACCAGTTATCCATTTCTATGAGACCTCTCTGGAGGATGTCTGTGTCTGATGGAGAGTCAATTATGGTGCCCAGTTTGCAGTCATCTGCAAATTTTGTCAGCCACAATCCCCCTATGTTTGCCTGCACTTCAGAAAAATAAATGCCAAACAAGAGTGGGCCCAGGACTGAGCCCTGTGGGACACCGCTCGTGACCGGCTTAGAGTCTGACATGGCACCAGCAACTCTAACCCTGTGTGTTCTGTCCTTGAGCCAGTTTGCAACCCATCTTGTGACATATGGGTTTACATCTAAGCTGGTGAGCTTTTCTATGATGCCCGAGTGGGGTATTGTGTCGAATGCTTTTGCTAGGTCAAGGTAGGCTGTGTGAACTGCCTTACCCTCATCAATGGCCTTAGTGTCTGTTTCGTAAGTTGACCAAGTTCAAGAGGCAGGATCTGCCCTTGACAAAGCCAAATTGGGTAGGATCCAGTGTCTGTAGGTCCCCAATGTCTTTATTTATGAGTTCCATTATGATCCTCTCCATAGCTTTGCAGACAAGGCTCGTCAAGCTTATGGGGCGGTAATTTCCAGGGTCCATAGAAGCACCGCCTTTGTGGAGTGGGACCACAGTTGCTGCACGCCATTCTTTGGGTACGTATCCTGTAGTAAGGCTAAGATTAAACAGCAGCCTTATGTGTGGGTTTAGTTCCTCATTGAGTTCATGTAGCACACAGCCGGGGACACCGTCCGGTCCCATTGATGCTGTGTTTTTTGCTTTAGAGAGAGCAGCTCTCACCTGGGCATCTGAGATGTTTGGGAGGCTAGACTCTGGTGGGATAGATATTTCTCCTTTTGGGTAGGAGGGAGGGGAGAAATTTGCACTGAACCTGTCTGCCAGTATGTTGGCAATGTCTGTGGGTTCAGTGATTTTTTTATCATTTTGGACTAATTCTGAGCATATCTGGGAGTTTCCACCCAGGTTTCTAACATAGCTAAAGAAGGCTTTATGATTGTCTTTTGTGTCATTAGTGATTTTTCTCTCAAAGTTGGCCTTGGATGATTTTATGAGTGATCGTAGTTTTTTGCTAGTATTGATCAGAGATGCCTTCCCTTTTAGGGATTTTGCTCTGTCATGTAGTAGCTTTCTCCTCTTGTTGTAGAGTTTGTTTATGGCTGGGGTCCACCAGACCGGGCGCCTGCCTTTGGTGGAAAGGGTCTTGATTTTATTAGGGATTGCTTGATCCATACATTCCTGGAGGTGCTCGTAGAAGGCATTTATAAGGGTTTCAGCAGCGTGGGTTGTGGTTTCCACTGGCTCGGGGCCTTGAAGGATACCAGTCCAGTCTTAAGAAGTGTGAAGTTGGCTTTTGAGAAGTTCTTCACTGTGGTCTTTTTTGCTGGGGGTGGGGGCGGATGTGGATCTCCAGTGAGATTAATTTATGGTCTGATCTCACCAATGAGGGATATACTTCCGGTGTGGAGCATTTTGTCCCCATGTTTGTGATGATCAGGTCTAGTATATTTTCTCCTCTTGTGGGAATGGTGACTAGTTGTTCCATAGCATTTGAGTTTATGAACTCAAGGAACCTTTGGGCTAGGGTGTTGGGGCTTGAGTAATGTTCCCAGTCTATGTTTGGGTAGTTGAAGTCACCCAATATGATGGTGTTTGGAGAGACATTCATACTCTCCAGTGTCTTCAGGAAGGCTGTGTGGGTTTCCTGAGTTTGAGAAGGTGGTCTGTAGCATGTTACAAACTGTAGGGCAGTTTTACCTATGGTTAATTGCACCTGGATGGTGTCCGATGCTTCCTGCATTGCCACTAACCTGGAGCTATGGGTATCCTTTATGAATATGTATACTCCCCCTCCTTTTGTGGTTCGGTCCGGATTTTGGGGCCGGAACGCATGATATGAGGTATAACCTGATAGTGCTGGGGTGCTCTCAAGAGCCTTGAACCAGGTTTCAGTCACAGCACAGATATCGATGTTCTCCACACTGAGGAGGGCTTCGAGGGCGTGCATCTTGAGGTTTATACTTCTGGCATTGAGCAGTATTACCCTTAGTTTTTCTCCATTTTTGTTTTCTAGGGCAGTAGGTGTATCATTTGAGCCTTGCCTAAAAAAGGCACTATGGGGGTGGCAAGAGCCTTTGCCAATATCCGGACGCCCAGGGGTGGCAGGTGCAAGCCGTCCCTTGTGAAGCAGCGTGGCTTGTCAAGCATGTCATCCCAGGCAGACAGACATTGGATCCCCTTAGAATGACACCAGTAATTAAGCCAATTATTAAAGCTGATCATTTTGTCTCTGTATTGTGGCATCATTCTTGGTGAGGGTAGGATACTGCTCAGGGTCAGGGTCATACCGGCCTGGGCTACATAATCTGAGAGCTCCTTTATGTCTCTTTTCATGTAGTCCAGGGAGGTACATCTCAGGTCGTTCACACCGGCATGGACAATGACTGAGTCATACTTGTACTTGCTGTGGAGTAACCTGAGTGCTTGTGTTATGTGGCAGATTCTAGCGCCTGACAGGCAGCTTACTGTGATCTTTTCCTTGTTCAGTCTGGTGAGTGGGACGTCAGTGTGTCTGACTGTGGAGTCACCTATAACAAGTGTGTCTGGCATTGTGTTTGGCCTTAAGGGCTGTGACTGTTTAGCACACTGACTTTGAGAACTATGTGTTGCATGTCTTGTGTCTTGAGGTGGCAGTTGCTTGGGTGTCTGCTTTGGAGGCCTCTGTAGTTTTGGTAGATTTTTGATCAGTGCCTCCGAGTATGTCTTTGTGTGTTTATGTGTTTGTTTTGCAGTTGTGATAGTTCTATGTGAAACTGGGTTTGTGGTGTGCGTGGTTTCCTTCTCCTCCTGTCTGGTCTTGCCAGTCCTGAGTTGAGAGAGCTCAGCCTCCAGTTTGGCTATATAGTTGCATCTCTCACATGTATTTGTGTTTTGTGGGAGAAGGAGTGGGTTGTCTGTGTACATGAGGCAATTGTAACATTGCCTCAAGATGCCCAGATTCACCAGCTGAACAGGAGAGGACGCTAGCAACTGACCCTTCGACATGCTAGAAAAAGTGAAAAAGTTTGCTGTGTAACTGAGTCAGAAGGGACCTATAGGGAAATGGGTACTCAAGGGGATTCTAGGCTAATGTAGTACTTTGTTTAGTATACAAGTACTTTACCTATATAAAAATGCTTTAGGAGCAAGTGCTGAGCTTTTGAGATAGAGAATAGACTGTTTAGATTGCAAGTAGAGAAGTTCTAAGGGAAAAATTGAAGAGCAGACTTTACGGAGCCAGAAATAGTTTAACCTTGTTTAACCGGCGCTGCCCGATGGTGCTCTATGGGCAACTCTGCTAAATCACGAAAAGCGCTAAAGTGGGCTTTATAGCAGGGGTTGAAAAGAGCTAGGAATTGACCCAAAATGGCCAATAGACTACAAGTTTCTGGCTGGAACCACTGCTCTAGGGACAAATAGGCTGCTCAGTGCTCCCCACTCCCACTGGTGAGCAAAGAAGCTTCCCTTTATCCAAATAAGGATATGGAATAGCACAGGAACCAAGCCAAAGCCCAGAGATCAGCAAACTCTGAAGACTGGACTATTCTAGTTCAGTAAGGCAGGAAAACAAGATTTTTTTTTTTTTGCAGAAAACAGAGGAAAAACAGACAGTAAATGCTATAAATGCTTTTAAACGGCTAGCACACTTGAGTGTGTTAGCCTACAGGTAAAATTAAGCAACAAATAACTTTTTAAAAGTGCAAAACAGTTAATCAACACAAAAACAGTTTAAATAGAATGCAGAGCTGTATAAACAGGCGAAAATGCAGTCGCTAAGCAGTAAATAATCAAAAAGCCAGAAAAAAATACTTAAATCAGGAAAAAGTCACTCTTTTGCTCTCTGCTGCTTGTAGAACTCTGCAGGACACCACGAGGAGCTGTGCTGAGTTGAATACAAGCGAAAAAGCACGCTAAAGTGGGCTTTATTACAGGGGGCTGAAAAGAGCTAGGAATTGACCCAAAATGGCCAATAGACTACAAGTTTCTGGCTGGAACCACTCCTCTAGGGACAAACAGGCCGCTCAGTGCTCCCTACTCCCACTGGTGAACAAAGAAGCTTCCCTTTATCCAAATAAGGATATGGAATAGCAGAGGAACCAAGCCAAAGCCCAGAGGTCAGCAAACTCTGAAGACTGGACTATTCTAGTTCAGTAAGGCGGGAAAACAAGATTTTTTTTTTTGTTTTTTTCTTTTTTGCAGAAGACAGAAGAAAAACAGACAGTAAATGCTATAAATGCTTTTAAACGACTAGCGCACTTGAGTGTGTTAGCCTACAGGTAAAATTAAGCAAAAAATTACTTTTTTAAAAGTGCAAAACAGTTAATCAACACAAAAACAGTTTAAATAGAATGCAGAGCTGTATAAACAGGTGAAAAAGCTGTCGCTAAGCAGTAAATAATCAAAAAGCCAGAAAAAAATACTTAAATCAGGAAAAGTCACTCTTCTGCTCTCTGCTGCTTGTAGAACTCTGCAGGACACCACGAGGAGCTGTAAATAAAGCCAGAAAAAATACTTAAATCAGTTATAGCAAATACAGTTATAACAAATGCTCTGAAATATACTGTATATTTCCAAAATGTTTGAGAAGGACAGTCAGAACACAAGAAGGTTCAGGCGAAAGAGAAAAAAAAAGTTTTGTTTTACTTTTTGAAAGGGAAAAAGGAGGAACAGAAGGCCTTATCAAATGTTCTCTCTGTATTAAGCAGAATGAGCTAATGACACTAGACTGGGAGGTGTGTCACAGTAGGGGCGGGCAACTGCAAAGCCACGAAGTAGACAAATGAAAGTTTTTAAACAGATAAGGATTTGTGAAGATACTGAATAGACAAAGTCCTTTATATATATTAAATTTAAAAACAGTAATCTGTAAAAATAATCAAAAAAATCAAGATACTTATATTTTGTAGCTCAGTTGCAGTCAACAACTTCTCTAGTCTGCACTGTGTGCAAAGACAGAAACTTCTTTTTTTTTTTACAAGAACACAAAAGAACCAGCCCCCACTAGCCAAGAGATAATTACACAGAGGAAATGTTTCAGTTTACAAAATAGCCTACAAGACAGCAAGCACTACAGAGACAAATGAAAGTTTTTAAACAGATAAGGATTTGTGAAGATACTGAATAGACAAAGTGCTTTATATATATTAAATTTAAAAACAGTAATCTGTAAAAATAATCAAAAAAATCAAGATACTTATATTTTGTAGCTCAGTTGCAGTCAACAACTTCTCTAGTCTGCACTGTGTGCAAAAGACAGAAACTTCTTTTTTTTTTTTACAAGAACACAAAAGAACCAGCCCCCACTAGCCAAGAGATAATTACACAGAGGAAATGTTTCAGTTTACAAAATAGCCTACAAGACAGCAAGCACTACAGAGACAAATGAAAGTTTTTAAACAGATAAGGATTTGTGAAGATACTGAATAGACAAAGTGCTTTATATATATTAAATTTAAAAACAGTAATCTGTAAAAATAATCAAAAAAATCAAGATACTTATATTTTGTAGCTCAGTTGCAGTCAACAACTTCTCTAGTCTGCACTGTGTGCAAAAGACCAAATAAGGATGAAGAAGGATTCTACAGAAACATTTTTTGCTAAATGGGCACAGAGAAGAAGAGTTGGATTGGACATAATATGGGTAACTATAGTGTCACCATAAGACTTGAAAAAAGATTGCATGGAAGGAAGGAGTATGAGAAAAAGATGAGACAAGAGCTACTCCATGGAATGAAAGGGGGGAGGTGACTGGGCATATTGAGAGAAAAATACCCAACCGAGGGAAATGCAAAACATTTTCATAGGTCATAGGAGGTTACTAGGCTATTGACCCAAGGGTTGTTTTAAGCCTAGCCTATTACACCCATAATATTTCAAGAGAAAAAGTCTAGTCAATGCTTAAGATTATTATTAATACTGACTGCACATGTCCAAGAGGGATGTGGGAGCTATTCCTGTTAAGAATTTGTGGTTTCCCATCCATTCATCCAGGCTCCCTTTGAACAGCGTCATAGAGGTGCTCTGCTTAACATGAATTGGTAGCCTATTCCAGAGGCGTTGCAACCTCTGTGAAATTAATTTGTCTCTCCTGCATGTCCTGTTTAAATTGCAGGCCAGATTTCATAGGTTCATAGGTAAGTACTAGGCTATCTGGCCAAAGGCATTTATAAGCCTAGCCAGAATGTGTTGGCTTTTGCCGCCCCCTTAGATTAGTTCCTTGTGCCTCCGTCCAGCACAGCCATTGAAGTGATCCCTGGGGTAAACTTTCTGTAGATTGGAATCTTGTTCCAGAGCATGGGAAGTCTCTGGGACAGGAATCTATCCCTCCAGCATGTCCTATTTATTGTTGTGGTGAGGTTTAGATCCCTAGAGTGTGTGGCTCGAGGGGATATGGTTTTCTTTAGGTGGAGCATGTCAGTCAATTCTGGGTTGGACATGGCCTTGTATGTGAGGCAGAGATCACCTCTGAGTAGGTGGTATGCAACTGAGTACAGCTGGAGTTTCTTCAGTCGAGCTGCATAGGGCATCTGTTTGAGGCCAGTGATCCTCTTGGTGAGGTACGTCTGTGGTCTTTTCAGTTGTTGCAGATGTCTTGTAAAGTACATCCCAAATGGGGCATTGTACTCTATGATGGGTATGATGAGTGATGTGTAGAGGGGCACAATGACCTCTTTTTTTGATCTGGATGCAAACCCTTTTGTGATTAGGTTGGCCACATAGAAGGATTTTCTAACCACTTTCACAATGTGATTATCAAAGGAGAGGTTACTAGCTACTTGGGTCCCCAGATCCCTTATTACATCTTCCGTATTTAGGGGGCTACCACCTATGTGGTAGTTTGTGGGTACTTTGTTTTTTCCAAAGGGGATGACTATGCACTTTTAACATTTAGCTTGAGGCCATGGTTTTGACACCAGGTATCTGTCTCAGTGAGACCCTTTTGGAGGATGTCTGTGTCAGCCAGAGAGTCAGTTATAGCTCCTAGCTTGCAGTTGTCTGTGAACTTGGTCAGCCATAGTCCTCCTGTGCTTGCCTGCACCTCTGAGAAATATATGCCAAACAAGAGGAGTCCTAGGACTGAGCCCTGGGGAACACCATTTGTAACCAATTTAGAGTCAGACCTAGCTCCCACAACTCTTACCATGTGGGTTCTGTCCATGAGCCAGTTGGCAACCCATCTCGTGATGTAGGGTTTATGTTCAGGCTGGTGAGCTTGTCTATAATACCTGAATGGGGAAAGGTGTCGAAGGCTTGCAAGGTCTAGGTAGGCTGTTTGGACCACCTTTCCCTCGTCTATAGCCTTGGTGACTGTCTCAAAGAAGTCCACCAGGTTTAGGAGGCATGATCTGCCCTTAACAAAGCCGAACTGGGTAGGGTCCAGAGTTTGGAGGTTCCCAGTGTTTCTGTTAATGAGCTCCATGATGATGCGCTCCATAGCCTTGCAGACCAAGCTAGTCAGGCTTATAGGGCAATAGTTTCCGGGGTCCATTGTGGCTCCACCTTTGTGGAGCGGAATACCTGTTGCTGTGCGCCACTCTATGGCCATGTAGCCTGTGGAGAGGCTGAGTTTGAACAGTGTGTTTAGGTGAGGGGTTAGTTCATCTTTGAGCTCATGTAGGACACAGCCTGGGACACCATCCGGTCCCATTGATGTTGTGTTTTTGGCTTTGGATAGGGTTGTTTTAACCTGAGTGTCTGTGATTTCAGGGGCACTACATTCTTCTTGTATAGTTATGGGCCCTTTTTGGGGTGAGAGGGCGGTGAAGTTTGCACTGAAACTGTCTGCCAGGATGTTGGCTGTATCAGTCAGTTCAGTGTATTTTGTGCCATTCTGCACTAATTCTGAGCAGATTTGTGAATTGCCACTTAGATTCTTGACATAGCTAAAGAATGCCTTGTGGTTATTTTTGGGGTCCTTGGCAATTTTTCTTTCGAAGCTAGCCTTGGATGATTTTATGAGGGATCATAGTTTCTTGCTGATACTGATCAGGGCTTTTTTCCCTTCTTGGGATTTTACTCTTTTCTGTACTAGTTTCCTCCTTTTATTGTATAGCTTGTTTATGGTAGGGGTCCACCAGACTCATTTCCTTTTCTTGGAGGAGTGATTCTTGGTTTTGCTTGGGATAGCACAATCCATGCATTCTTGTAGGTACCCGTAGAGTGCATTAGTAAAGGATTTTGCAGCTTGGACAGCGTTATCCTTTAGCATGGGGGATTTGAAACTTTCCACCTCGGTCTTAAGTAACGTGAAGTTTGCTTTTGAAAAGTTTTTCACGGTGGTTTCTTTGACCGGGGGTGGTGGTGGAATGTGGATATCCAGAGTGATTAGTTTATGGTCAGATCTACCCAGCAAGGGGTTGACCTCCAGTGTGGAACACCGGTTGCCCATGTTGGTGATGACCAGGTCCAATATGTTGTCACCTCTGGTGGGGGTGTTGACCAGTTGATCCAGGATGTTTGAGTTTATAAATTCTAGGAAATGTTGGCCCGGGGAATTAGTACTTGAGTAGTTCTCCCAGTTAATGTTTGGGTAATTGAAATCACCCAATATCAGGGTGTTTGGTAGGACCTTTATGTTTCCCAGTGTTTCCAGAAATGCGGAATGGGGGTCCTGGGACATAGTGGGTGATCTGTAGCAAGCTACAATTTGAATTGCAGTTTTGCCCATTGTTAGTTGCACGTGGATGATCTCTGAAGCATCGTGCTGCGCCACTAACCTGGAAGTGTGGATATCCTTGATGAATATGGATACGCCCCCTCATTTTGTATTTCGGTCTGGGTTTTGTGGCTGAAATGTATGGTATGAGTTGTAGCCTAGTAGTACTGGGGGGCTCTCTGGAGCTTTAAACCAGGTTTCTGTTACTGCATATATATCAATTTTCTCCATACTGAGTAGTGCTTCGATTGCGTGCATTTTGAGGTTTAGACTTCTAGCATTGAGTAGCATTACCCTCATTTTTTTGTTATTTATGCTATTTAGGTCACTGAAGTGGGTAATTCTAGTCCCATTTGACTTATGGATGTGCAGCAACTTCATCAGGTTGGGGTCAGAGATTGTTCTGTAAACCAGGCAGAAGTCTCCCCTAAGCAGTCTATATGCTGCTGAGTACAGTGATAAATACTTCAGTCTGTCTGTGTAAGGCATGTGCTGAAGACCCTGGATCTTCTTAGTTAAAAATCTCTGGGGTCTCTCCAGTTGCTGCAGGTGCCTGGTACAGTACATACCAAAGGGGACATTATACTCAAGTATGGGCCTGATAAGTGATGAGTATAGAGAGGTTATAACCTCTTTTGCTCTTGAGGCTATGCCTTTGCTAATCAAATGTGTAATGTAGAATACCTTTATTACTACAATGGACACATGGTGGCCAAAGTTTAGGTCACAGTCTACTTGTGTGCCCAAATCCCTCACTACAACATTCGTATTTAAGGTATTGCTGTTTATTTGATAGTTGATAGGGACATTGCTTTTACTGAAGGGGATGATGATGCATTTTTTTGCATTTAGTTTGAGTCCATGGCTTTGGCACCAATTGTTGGTCTGCATAAGCCCCTCTTGGAGTACACTGACATAATTTGAGGAGTCAACGATCAGGCCAAGTTTGCAGTTGTCAGCAAACTTGGTCAGCCACAGCCCCTTTGTTTTGGCCTGAACTTCTGAGAAGTAAATACCAAACAAAAGGGGGCCCAGCACTGACCCTTGTAGAACCTCACTGGTGACAAGTCTGCTGATTGAGGTGGAGTCACCCACTTTGATAGCATGTGTATGGTTAGTCACCCAATTTATGACCCACCTAACGACAAAGGGGTTGACATTTAGATGGGTGACTGTCAATAATGCCTTAATAAGGAATTGTGTCAAAGGCCTTCACCAAGTTCAGATATGCTGTGTGCACAGATTTGCCCTCATATATGGCCTTGGTCACATTTTTGAAGAAGTCTACTAGATTTAACAGGCATGATCAACCCTTTACAAAGCTGAACTGGGTTGGATCAAGGGTTTGGAGACCACCTATATTTTTATTTATGTGGTCCGTGATGATATGTTCCATGGCCTTGCAGATAAGGCTAGTCAGGCTTATGGGTTTATAATTCCCCAGATCTGTTGCTAAGCCATCCGTGTGGAGGGGGATAATGGTCACAGTTTTCCGTGCATCTGGAACAAGTCCTGTATTCAGACTGTGGTTAAATAGGGTGCCTAAGGGGTTGCTAATTCCTGTTTTAGTTTATTTAGAATGCATCCTGGGATGCCATCAGGACCCATAGAGGCTGTGTTTTTTGCCTTAGACAGAGCTTTGATGACCTGTTCTTTAGATATATAAGGCAGAGGAGCTGTTGAAGGTATGGTTTGTGATATGTCTGGAGGTGCTAATGGGGAGAAAGTTTTGCCAAATCCATCCACTAATAGGTTAGCAATTTCTGCAGGATCAGTGTGTATGATATCATTTGTCATTAGTTCAGCACACCTCTGGTCCTACTTTTTAGGCAACAGATGTAGCCGAAGAAAGCCTTATGGTTATCCTTGTCTGTATTTGCTAAATTTTTCTTGAAGTTGCCCTTACAGGATTTTATAAGTTGTCTTATGTGTTTATTTAGGCACAGGAGGGTACATTTCCAATGCTGGGACCTCCCTTTGGTATTCGTAGACAACAGTTTATTTTTGTGAGATGTCTAACCGAGTGGCTTGTTTTTTCTTGAGACTCTTACTTTGGTCTTATCTGGCACAGTCGAGTCTATACATTTGTGTAAGTGTTGGTACAGGGCATCAGAGTATACTTTTGTGTAGTTTCCAAGACCATCTGTGGATACTGGGGCTTGGAAATCATTTATGGCAGCCCCTAGGAGGGTATAGTTGGCTTTGGTGAAGTTTTTTAACACCCGCCAAACCCACGGCTGTGGGGAGCCCCCGATTATCTTCCCACGTACGAGGACTCCCATATGAAGCAGCCACGGGTTTCAAGATCGCTTCCACTCCTTGATTGTCTCCTCGTTCATTCGGCAGTGCCGTTGCGTGGTTCCACCTTTTTTTTTTCCCTGAAAGAACTTGCTTCCTTGATGGCTGCAGCCAATCAGGTCCCTTGCATTACTTGTTAGCTGCTCTCAATCAGGTCCACTTCAGTGAAGCAAGGGACCTGATTGGCTGTAGCAATCAAGAAGCAAGTTCTAGCTTCCTGATTGGGTTTACTTTAATATCTGGTCTGTTGGGTCAGTTCTTTTGATTGTCGATGTTAGGCACATATCTGAACTGCCCAGATTTTTAAGAATATCCAGATTTTGCTTTATATTTTTGGTTTGTTCTTCATAAAATTTGTGGTTTTCTTATACAGTAATGAGTATTGAAGTCACTAAAAAATAGTAGACACATACAATTAAGTTTTAGACTTTATATCCGTCAGAAAAATGTATGCTAAAGCAAAGTCTGAAAGCAAGTTTGTAAGTTTATATAAGCAATATTTAAAAAGTGTCCCTATTTTTAAGCATTTGTACGCCTATTATTTTTGGCCTTGTCCAGATTTTTCATGCTAAGATGTTGAGAGGTATGCTGTGAGGATGGATGGAGGATGCAGGTTTTGCTGGAATGACATTGGGACCAGCAAAGCAGCTCTATTTTAACTGCCCTTGTAAGGGCAATTTCTAAAAGATCTGAAAAACTGTCCTTTTGAGGGCAATTTAAAAGGGCTGAACAGGTCTGGTCTGTGTGTAGTAGAAACAAGCAGAGGGTTAGTAGCAGCCTTCTATCAACTGCAGAAAAGGTAAGTTGCTGGGTTTATTTTTAACTTTATGTTTTGCTGGGGGGGGGGGCCTAGGGAGAGGATTTTATAACTATTTTTCTGCAGAGTTGTTACACTAAGATGATTTGTGTGTGTGTGTGGGGGGGGGGGGCTGTGGTTGTAACAGTTTTATTTTATCTTTGTCCAGAATTCTTCTGCTAAGAGGCTGAGGAAGGAAGGCTTGTTTGTAATTATTTATTTTATTTATTTATTTAACATTTGTTGACCGGGAAAGTCCGACTAGGTTCCACAGATCCTGTTTTCAGTGGAGGCCCGGGGAGAAATGTTCCAGAAGCATGTCTTTAGAATGTGGGAGGAAACCGGAATACCCGGAGGAAACCCACGCGATCGCAGGGAGAACATGCAAACACCGCACAGAAGGCACCCCAGCCGAGAATCGAACCAGAGAATCTCTTGCTGTGAGGCGACAGCATTAACTGCTGCACCACTGCGCAGCCCAATTAATGCCTAGATTTGATGTTGTTTTTTTATCTAGTCTTGCATAAGAATATTCTATATTGCATTTTTGTTTTGTGTACAATTGGGCTGAAATATTGGTAGTGGGGGGATAGTGGCTGTAAGAATGCTGCAGAATATACAGATGTTTTAATGTATACCAATGCAAACCCTGTTCTGCTAGTATGTTTTGTGTATACCAGCAATGTTTACAACTATGTCTGATGCTACACCTTTGTTCTGTGATAATTTTTTGCTCTGTCCAGAATTATTGTGCTGAGAGGTTGGGAGGGGAGTTAGTGGCTGTGAGAATGTTGCAGAATGTACAGCTGCTGTTTTAATGTATACTAATGCAAACCCTGTTATACTAGTATTGTGTATACCAGCAGCGTTTACAACTATCCCTGATGATACGCCTTTGTTCTATGATCATTTTTTGCTTTGTCTAGAGTTATTGTGCTGACAGGTTGGTAGGGGGGTTACAGTCTGTGAGAATGTTGTGCAATATTCAGATGTTATTCCAGCATCTATATGTGCTGATAAGCACATTTTTTTATGTTATGCCTTTGTGTTTTTATTTTACTTTCACTTCATCCAGATTTATTGTGCTCAGATACTGGGGGGTAAGGGCTGTGACAATTCTGCAGGATGTACTGATGTCTTAATGCGTGCCAGTGCAACCTCTGTCCTACTATCAAAGCTGATCATAGTAAAGTTTCAAACTATCCCTGATGTTATGCCCTTGTTTTGCTTTTTCTTTCTTTTTTTTGGGGGGGGGGGGGTTTGTCTGGAATTGTTAAGCTGTGAGGTTAGAGGAGAGGGGTAGGGGCTGTGAGAATGTTGCACAATGTTTAGATGTTTGACCTGTATTTTTGGTCTGTTAGTCATCAAAAATGTGAATTCACACAATGCATGCTACTGGAAAAATGTGTTATTCTACCATCCTACCATCTTTATTAGTTCATAACCACAATATTTTAAACCCCCTAATGTTACATCCTTGTCTTGTTTTTTTTTTTTGTTTGTACCTCCTCTAGAATTGTGCTGAGACTTTTGGGGGGACTATGAGAGTTCTGCAGAATGTACTGATTATTGTAATGAATGCTAATGCAATCCCTGTTATTCTAATATTTTTCTAAGTTTATCATAGCAATGTTTGTAACTATCCTTGATATTACACCTTTGTTCTGCAGTTATTTTCAGCTTTGGAATTATGCTGAGAGGTTAGGAGTTTGGTAGGGGCTGTGAGAATGTTGTGCAATGTCCAGATGTTTGTTAGTTTTGGTTTGTTCTTCAAAAATGTGGGGTCACAACATATGCTACTGCAAAATCTTATTCTAGCATCATTATTAGTTCATATGCCCAGTATTTTAAATTCCTAATGTTCAGTCTTACTGTAGTGCTGTCCATCATGTGTGGGTGTCTATGTCCTGTCTGCGAGTCTGTGTAACTGTCTGCCTTGTATCTCTGTCCTGTGTGAGGGAGTCTGTATGGGTGTCTTTGTGTACTTCTGTGGGACTGGCTACCTTGATGCTGTACAGAGGCTTGCCATAATGTAACAACATTACTACTAAATGCCAGTCAGTGTGTGTGTGTGTGTGTATTTGTGAGTGGCTACCTTGCTGTGGTACAGGGGCTTGTCATAATGTAACATTGGTACTAAATGCCAGCCAGTGTGTACCTTGACATTTCAAGTCTTTTTAATGGTCTGAATGTAGTAACACTACACAATGATTGTTAAATGGTGCTGCATGAGCTTGATAGGGAAGGAGGCATGATGGCAATATGGTCACACTTTTTATATTCTCCTGGGTAGGGCCCCCAACTTGAATCTTGCTGGGGGCCCCCAAAATACTAGCACCAGCCCTGCTTCACCTCTGATGGTTCTGGAGTTATTGCTACTTCAAAAGTGACAGTTTCTTAGAGAAGAGTAAACTAACAGAAGTAACGTAAGCTATCCAAATACAGACAAGATACACACCAGATCATGCAGCAGTGAGATTTATTGCAAGGGTGTGGGAAAAGAGAAAAATGAGAAGGGGCAAGCTATAAATAAAGGAAAAAGTACAAGGAAGCACTGCAAGGAGTAGTAAAGAAATCAGTGCAGGATGATATGAAGGAGAGGGACAAACTAAAAGAGCACAGTGGTGAGATGAGATCAAGGTCACAATCAGGGTGCCTATATCATACGTGATAATTTAATAACAATGTTTCTTGTTTAAAAAAGAAAGCTACAAGTAAATAATTTGCAGACAGAGCAAAATATTGTTTTTAGTATAATTTTGAAATGGGACACTGGTAAAGCAAGTGTGATCTACCAAAAATGCTCTATATTTTTACATAGTCCTTTACTGGTTTATTGATATTAAAGACTCTGTAATTCCTACTTGCAGGAAAAAAAGTCACTGTCAGAGAAAACTGATGAAAGCAGAAGGAAAGAAGGAAGTGGGATTTAGGAGCTGGATGTGGTATAGAAGGAAGGTGGAAGAAATTAAAATAGAAGGGAAACACTACAGATCAAGTAAAAACAATAAGAATAGAACTGGAGAGTAAAATTATTACAGAGCAAGAAATTCAACAATAGTACTGAAGGGACATGTAGATAGTGGGACAGAATGAGACAGGCACAAGAGAAACGACTAACAAAGAGATACAAGAAGAAGCAGGCAAAAACAGAGAGAGGTGGGTAAAAGGGGATGAGTTGGAAATATTTAGAATAAGATGCATTAATCAGCAAAAGATTAAAGGAATACTATAGAGAAATTTATAAACAGGAAGAGTCAGAAGTCCCAGAATGGAACTGGGGAAAGAATATAGAATGACAATCTCTGGAGGACAAACAGAGACAGCCTGAATGTAGATGTGACAAGGGTTGAGATAAGGAAAGCCACATACAAAAATGAAGGAGGGGAACACTGGAAAATTAGATGGATTTCCACTACAATTTTACAAACTGGGACAGGAGGAAATGTGGAAAGTCCTAGAGGAGGAACATAAAAGATTAAGGGACAAAAGCAAAACGTGTAAAAGTATAAGGAGGGCCAGGACAACCATGTTGATGGATGGCAGAGGAGAAATGGAGGAAGTGGAAAAGTATATGCCTGTGTCTTGCATTAATGAGTTCATCAAGATTTTGGCAAATGTATTCACAGGAAGACTGGATGCAGTGCCAGAAATAATGCAAGTAAGACATAATGGCTTTGTGAAAGGAAGGATGCAAACAAAATGGTGTAACTGGAATTTATACACAGGGAGGAAGAGAAACATGAATGGAATGGGGCATTGTGCTCTTTGACCTGCAGAAAGCTTTTGATATGGTGAGGTGGGGATCCTTGTAGAAGACACAGCTACAAAGGCATGTAAGAGAAAAGTTCATACACTGGATACAGGTGATATACCAAGAGCCAGAAACTGAAATACTCATAAATGGGGGAGTATTTGAGGAGACAAGCAAATAAAGAGGAACTGCCTCAGAAGAGAAAGCTGGAAAAAAAGATAAAGAATACTTTCTAGAGCAAGAAGAGAAGACTTAAATATTGCTAGGGAGAATTAATACAGCAAGGATGATGATACTACCAATAATCCTCTATCTATTCTTAAGTGTGAACAGCTCAACTGGTTTCACTGATTCATTTTCCAGTACTTTTTCCAGTACTAACACTACAGTGTGGCATAAGGGGGGAGGGTGCACTCCAGAGTGTGCCATCCTTCAGATGAGATGTTAAACCAAGGTCCCATCTGGTGGACCTGGTGTTAGATCAGGTGGATGTGAAAGATCCTATGGCACTTGTCCTAAAAAAGAGGATGGGACATTCCCCTGTGTCCTGGCCAGATTTCCCCTAGTCAGTATAAATACCACCTTAGGTCTACCCTGGAAAGTGACACTGACTTAGTGGGACTAAACCAATTAACAATGAGTAAACTAATAAACGAAATAGCAAATAAAATAAAATTTCACTGCAACATACAAAATAAACCCTTAAGGGACAAAAGGCTGTAAGAAATGCAAAAAAAAAACCATAGAGGACTAGGTCATTAAAGGCAAAGGAAAATAGTGCGCAAGGCAAAAAATCAGAAGAAATAGGAAAGGGGGGATCTCCTGCATACTCCTGCATATGCGCTGACATGTAACATCATACACTGGAGGGGAAACAGAAAAGGAGGTTAAGCAAGAGAGAGCATGGGAGACAGAGATGTGGAGAAGCAATACATGAAGTGGGGTGAAGAGAACCCTCCAAAAATACGGGGAACAGAATGATGGGGGGGGGGCAAAGATAAGAAAGAAAAATGAAAACACCTGGAGAAGTAGGTCATCTTGAGAGGAATATTTGATATGTATAAAGGAACATTTAAAACAACAGAAGATTCAATGCAAAAATGCAGAATGCCAGAGGACCAATGGTGGAACCTGATACTCAGGGAGACTTGGAAAAAGAATACAAATAAGTCCACAGGTGAAAGGAAAAGGCACGAAGGGAGAGCAAAGGAAAGAGGATGGCATGCTGGAGGGAATGGAAAAGGTTAGGGAAAGACTCAAGCAGATCTATGAAGAGATAAGGGAAAGAATGGACAAAGTCAAAGAAGAGAGCGTGAGAAAGAAATGGGAAAGGGAAGAAGGATGGTTTGGAGCTGCAGATACTGGAAGAAGACAATTCAGACAGTAATGAACATGCACAAAATATATGGAATGGGAGATCAAAGCCTGAGAATTCTACATGGATGGTATCTGACCCCTATTAGATTTGTAAAGGTGGGCAGAAATGCTGGTGTATTAGGAGGAAGGGTCAGGAATGATGCACATGTTCCGGAACAGTGGTGGGCACAAGAACTCTGGAAGCAGGTATAGAAGATTTGGGAAGCCATATTTCAAACGGAAGCAAGTAATACTTTGTCAGTATATGAGGCATAAAGAAAGAGGACAGCATCAGGGATGAAAGAGAAACGACCATTATCAGACTACTGAGTACAGAAGTTAAAACCATCATCTCTCAAAACTGGAAGGGGACAAAGACAGTAGGAGAGAATGGATTTCACAAAATGTTTCTGAACATGGGGAGAGGGTGGTAAAAGTGACTAAAATGAGAGAAGGAAAGGGGGTGGGGAGAGCGAAAAAACAATGGAAAGAGCTATTAGAATGCTAACAAACAGAATGAGAAATCATACCAGGAGGAAGAAGAGGGTGAAACCAAAAGGGGGATAAGGATAGGGATGGGGTATGAAATGAAGCAACCAACCACTGATGAGATATGGTGCACCATGCATGAGGATTCCTCTTGAAAGGAGCATACTATACGGAGTTAATAAACTTTAAAAAATCATGTTTGGTAAAATAGTTTTGACTGATCATCCTAAATCCACAAACTAGCATACAAAACTACACTTCACATCATAAAACTGCTTACTAGACAACATTTGCTAAACCTAAAATCTTGCATTGCTAAATTAATTAATTTCCTTCTCTGTTAAAATTCAAAAATGTTTCAACATCAATGCATCAATCCAATTATATGTCTTTCTCGAACTAGCAGTTTTATCAGTTAATTTTACTCCAACTCAAGAAACATTCCTGTCATTAATCTCTTCATTTTCAGCCCCTCCGCCAAACAGAATGCAGCCCACCAATTTACCCTTTTCCCTTATACAATTCTTGATCACTTGAAAACAACTGTGCCCTTTTAGCTAGCATCTTATTAAATATTCCTTCTCCTCAACCTAATGTTCTTGCTACTTCCATCTCCTATTATCATTTATCATGCAAAACCTAACTTATCTCACCATACTTGCATTTGATTTGCAGTTGATTTACTGAAAGAGACTACTACATGTGATTGTACTTCACCAGCTCCATCTGCATAACTGTAGAAACAAAACCAGTACCCCAGCTTCTCACATGCCACTACCCTAGCTTCTCACATACTAGGAATTAGATGTACTGCATCTTTAAATAACACAAGAGGTCTTGGGTGTGAGTCATGTGACCATGACTGGGTTATCACTTTGGTGTAAAGGCTTGACGTTGAAGCATCAGTGTGCATTTATGTATTCACTGCCTCCATGTGTCATCCTAAGATAACTAGCTAAGTAACGTTTTACACTGCAGATGTGGCACAGTGTCAGAATTAACATTTGTACTTTTTTTTCCTGCACATTATGTAAAGCTACAAATTAATTTCTCAGCCTGCTCTTGGTCTTGCACTGTAACTCCTATGTTTCAGTATTTGTGCCACCCATTACAGAGGGCCTGAGCAAGGCTTGAACATGTTAACTTATTCTTCAGAGATCTGCCTTTCTAATTTTGAGAGAAAGTGAAAATTGACAAAACAAATTGTGGAAAAGCACACAGTTCATTTCATTTCTCACACTTGAGTTACACTGTAGTGGATCATCAAAATGATTTTTGACAAATTTATCACATTTTTGACAATCTAATAAACACCTGTGCCTCTGAAGCTGCAGAGGAACATCTCAGAATACTGAAAATTCTGGATTCAATGAGTTTGGCTTTATCTGATATTGACATTCAGTGTGCTATTTTAATCCATGTTGTAGACCAGGAAGCCATTCAGGTTTTTAATACACTTTCCTTTAAGAAGAGTTAAAAGGCAAACATGCAGTATTAAAGAGTACATACTGCAAACCAAAGAACACCTTACCTTAAGTGATTCATTTATTTTTCCAAAAGAAATAAAGGGATCCAAAAGACAATAGATATTTATATCATTGAACTAAAGCAAAGAGTACAGTATTATAAATTTCCAGAGGTGACTCTTTGCTAAGAGACAGAATACTGTGTGACATGAAAAATTATTCCCTATACGGAAGGTCATTAAGAAATGCTGAGTCAACATTATAAAAAGTCATAGATACATGTTGTGCTAGTAAATTGTCAAATGTGCAGTAGAGACCCTCAACAAAGAATATAGAAGTATGCAAAATTAAGACTTTTTGTGAAAACAGAGTAAAATGAAGCCTAGAAATTATAAAAATAAAAACAGAAGTAAAAATGCAGGCAATGTCATGGCAAACAAAATAGCACATGCTAAGATAAGAACAGGAAAAAGCCACACACCCTATGTCAACAGCGTGGTTGCAGCTTTTGAAAGAAGACAATGTAGAGTCAACATAAAAAGGTCTAACAGCAAAATGTTAACATTGTGCAGTCAAACAAGCAGAAAAAGGTATGACTACAAATAATGTGCAGTCTGCAAATACTGTCCATGCTAAATACATTGGTAATGTATTCTAAAATGGCCAGAGTGACAGGCTGAATGACAATAAAGTTATGAATGGGTGCCAAAAGAAGTTTGCTCAGAAAAACTATTGATAAGTCACAGATCAGCTTTGTTTATATTAGGCTATGGTACTGAATGCAGTATAATAGCTAAGACATCATCACCATTGTCATCATCATCATCATCACCACCAATCTCCTTTTCCCATTTTACATTAGGTCAAGGTGACACATTATCTATTGCCACTCCTCTCAACTCAGAATCACTCTCCTATCTTCTCTGACAGTCATTCCCATTTGTCGCAGGGCTTCTCTCATGCAATCCATCCAGTCCTGGGCTGGATAGCCTCATTTTTCTTGCCTTCTTCCTGTCTCTCCCAAATCTGTTTACCAAATCACCTTCTGGCTTCTTTCACATGTGACTGAACCATCACAGTCTGTTTTCTTTGACCTTCTCCGCAACTGTGGTTACTTTGGCTTCCACTCTGATGTCTGATGTTTTCATTTCTTCATCTGTAACAGAATGTATAACCCATTAGCCATATCAGGCACTACATCTCCATCATCTGACGTGTCCTCAGCTACACTGCCCTCATTACTCAGGCTTCTGCACTAGTCACATCACTGTTTTGTACACCTTACTTTTCAGATTCATTGGTATTCTTCTGCCATACACTACCTCTGACAGTTTGTGCCACTTGGCAGTATCTTTGATTCTAGCTTGGACCTCTTCATTCAGACTTGCCTTCTCCTCGATCTCCCCAATCAGATACTTGAAGATGAAGTTGTTAACCTGTTCCACTGTCTTCCCTTTGATCTCAGTTTTCAGCTTCCTCTGACCCATCCCTATTTGCTGCCATGATTGCCATATTGTCTGTACTGATTTTCTCCCATGTGCCTTCAGTTGTGCAGTCCACTCCCCTGTCATTTGCTGAAGCTCCTGTTCAGAGTCTGCCTGTAATGCCGCATACAGCAGCTTTGTTGATCTGTCCCCTCCCACCCCTCCTCTCCATTTGCTGATATAGTCCATCATCAATATGAACAAAAGTCAGCTCAGAACTGAGCCTCGATGCACATTCTCTCTCACTGGATACCCCTCTAGGAGTCTGAACACTGTTTGTGGTCATGTCATTGGGTCCTTGCACATAGCCTGCATTAATTCTATCAGTGATTCTGTAACTTCAGACCACCACAGCACTGTCCTAATTGGCTTTCTTGGGACATTGTCATGTGTCCATATACTATCTACACGTCTTCTTTTCTACTCTGTCTCATTGTAAATATCAGCTTGGTTGTATTGAATCCTGATTTAAATCCAAACTGCTCATCTCACATTTTTACTTTGTACTGCTTTGCATATTCATTTATCAGTCACTTTCATGAGTGCAGCAGGAGTCCAATATCTCTGTACTGCCATAGTTGTGAATATCCCGTTTGTTCTTGTACAATGGCACTAGAATGCTTATCCTCCCACCACCTAGGATACACCTCTCTCTCCATACTGTTGAGTACCCTCATGTGACATTTCTTCCCTAATGCACCAAACATCTTGATCATATCTGCTGTGACTCAATGGCAGAAAAACACAAATATAATGTGTAACAGAGGAAAAGTACGACACCATACTTCGACAGTATGTTTAAGCAGAGGGAGCGTTGGGGTACAACGAGACATATAAACATCCTAAAGATATCTTGTTTATTACTCTGCAAAATTTAGCCAGTGAGACAATATTTTTACTGGTCAGGTCATGTCCAGTGTTAAGAATGGAATGGAATTATTTCATAGCTTCTGTCTGTTTATTGTAAAAGGTAGAGGCTCCTATTGGCCATTCATAACAATGGCTATCCCAAGTGATGACATCAGTCATCTGCCTTCTGGTGTGATCAGAGCTGTGTACACAGTAAAGTCACAGAGAATGTGGGATATGCTTAATACAGATGTCTTCCTGTATGCCTGTGAAAGGGAAAATGGGAAGGAATTCTGGTGCTGCAAGCATAAACTCCAAGATATGTGCAAAAAAAGATGTGGACACCATGCCGTTTGCATGAGGTAAGAATTTAGTCAAACGTACTGCACATAGCCAGGTTTTAGATCCAGTGAAAGTCCAGCATTGTGCACTTATGCAGCAAGACTTGGAAGCTAATGGAATAAAAGTTTTCAGATTTTTCTATGCTGGCAGTAGAAAGTGAGTTATCAGCCAAGGCTGCAGTAGAGATCCGTTCCAGGAAAAATCTAGTAGAGGTTGTATACTGCTGTAGATGGAAAATACAATAGCTTTACTTCCTTACGTTACGGCCTTAGAGGATATACATGTGACATTTTGGCAGCTGTACAGTAGTTCTCATGCACTACTTCACCAGTGACAAAGTTACTAATTCACCTGTTTTATTTTTGAGTGCAACACAGAATTTGGAGGATTTGTGTTCAGTTTCTGTGTGGTTGATGTATGGGCTTATCTACTGAGACAAACAGGCTATAAGGAGGTGTATACTATTTGTAGCTTTGTAGATGCCACTGAGGGTAGTAAAGTGCTACCATTTATGTATGACCTTGTGCCGCATAATTCTATTAAGACTTACAAATCACTATGGAGTATTTTTATAGAAGCTTGCCCTTTGTTTTACTGTAAACCTTCAGTGAGACGTACGCTTTGTGATTCTGAGCCTGTAGTTCTCTGTATTATTCAAAGAAATGTAGCTTGTGAGGGATAATTGGCAAGCAAGAGGGGGGAGTGGACCAATGACAGTAGTGTGCCACCATAACCTCAGCCAAAAACATTTAACTTGGAATAAATATTTCTCAGAAATATACTGGTGTTGTAACAGAGCACATACAATGTACTCTCAGTGGTAAAGGGCACACCACAAGAATCACTTTCAGTCTTAAGTGGCAGGATTCCAGCAAGCTCAAGCCAAGGATAGATGTGGGAGAGTGTACTGTCTTCTGTCAGTGTAACTGAAAAAGAAAAGGGAACAGAAAAAATGTATATGCAGCTGGGCAAGAATACTGAAATAAACTTAATAAAAGGGGAAGGACTGGTGCAAAATGTAAGGAAAAACATGTAGAGTGTAAGTAAGAGACAAGAGTATTTCCGAGGAGTAGGGATGAAAGCAGTGTTATATGTTTTATATCCCACTGAGACTGCAGTGGTATTTGATTTTCTTAAAGTGAATTTCCCCTCTGAAGCTGCACCACTATTCAAGTATTTTGAAGAGTATTACTTGTATGGAGGAGATGTTGGGTGTACTTCCCCCATATTGCCATCGTTGTTATTCAGCATGGCCATTTTTAATAATCCCAGAGTGCCCTGGATGTAAAATGCAGTCAAGATTTAGCACAGAAGTTTCAGATATTTTTTAGGAAATAGTACTGGTGATCTAAGGATTTATTTTTTGTGTTTGGCATCATTAAGTAGCAAAATAGAGTAGAAGATGTGGGAGTGTGTTTGTTGGCAGGTACATCAGTCTTTCCTAAATGGATAGTCTTTAGTACTGCCAATTCTTTGCAATGTTAGCTATTCTTCTAATATTGCACTGTGTGTTTTACTCTGTTTCATTTAAGTTTTGCTACTCTGTATGCTCACTACATGTGGCAGGAAAATTCTGCAGTTTTTTTTTTCAATGATCTAAGTGTTGTTTCCACACTCTTATCTTGGAGTGAATTTTTCTTTGTTCGGTTTGTCAGCACATACCATCATTACAGGTGTCATTGCTTTATCAGGATAGTTAATAAGCTTGCATTTTGAATCACATCATTTGATTTAATACTATTTTCTGTGTTTTTGTATCGCCTGCTACAATGCAATGTCTGATTCAATTACATAGGTGAGTCATTCAGTATAACAGTAATGTCACGTTTTGTTTTGTTTTCTTTTCTTTTCTTTTCTTTTCTTTTGTTTTGTTTCCTTTTTATTTTGTTCAAATGCTGCTAAAAATGAATTTTAACATTGGAGTAAAACATGACATTATTGTGCAGGGTTGAGAAATAATAATCATTATTCTTAACCAATTTAATTTTTTAACTTTTTAATCTAATGTGATGTCATTTTATTGTGAACCAATATATATATTTATATATATTTTTATATTACTCTATAGTTAAATCATAGTTTATATGCATCTTATACAAATATTCACTTACATGTATAATGCTCATATTTATTCTGTTGTTTCGTTGGGAAAAACTATAGCCTTCTTGTATGTATTTATTTCACACAGCATATTCATAGTTTGGTTGTTTAAGCATAATTAATGAATTATTCAATTAACAAAAATGTAATCTCATTAAGCCATACATTTAAAGAAGGCATTATGGTTGGTATTTTGTGTATGTCTGATGAAGGTTGGGGGATTACCTCGACCGAAAGCGCTTACTACATTAAACAGTCCGTGCAACTTTTGGTCTCTGCTTGGTTCATATGTAATAGTATAGTTACAGTGAGGAAAATTGTAACTCTTGCCATTCAAAATGTAAGGGCACACTACACATTTCTTGCAGGAATACAAGCCTAAAGGTACAGTGGAAGTAGTGTTACTGTTTAATAAAAATGGAGAGTCTTTATTCTCTAATTCTATTCTGATGGTTCTTGTTCTTTTAAATGAGAAAGAAGGAGATGTGCCAATAGCAGAAATCATGTGTTGAGATTCAGTTAGCAAGTCCCAGTTATTGGAAATAATATTCCTTATATGCACCATATCCCTGGAGATGGGTAGAGGAAAACTAAGGGACCTGTTAGTACTGTCAAGGTTATTTGACTTAGGTTTGAATCCATATAATAAAATAGGGAAATGTTTAATATACCTGTCTGATGTTATTTCAGTGTAAACAGAGTCAATTAAACTTTCAGGGTAATTTCTTTTCAAAAACATCATTTTCAACAATTTAGCATTAGAGTAGAAATCAATGTCATGGCTAATAATTCCTGAAATTCTAATAAACTGACTTTTAATTACATTCTTTTTCATAAAATATGGATGAGAACTAGAGAAGTCAAGTAAATTGTTTTTGTAAGTATTTTTTTCTGTAAATAGTGGAACATACTTCTCTAGAAGGCAAAATACTTACTGTAGTATCCAGGAAAGAAACAGAATTACCACAATCTGAAGTAATAAGATTCAAAAAACCAATGCTCATTTTCATATCTGATATGAAGTTATCTAAAGAAGTTTTGTCACCCTTCCAAGAAAAAAAGATGTCATCAATAAAACGTTTATACACATGAATCAAATCAAAATTAGACAAAGTGTGTAAGCTTTCCATCTCCCAAGTGCTTAATACAATATTGGCAAAAGCAGGTGCTAGTTTCGAACCCATGGCTATGCCTTTTGTCTGTTTGTATATATGACCATTGAAAAAGAAGAAATTGTTATTTAGGACTATTTTAACTAGAGTGTACAAAGTGTTAATTTTAGTTGGAGAAAAAGAAGTGTATTTAGTGAGGAATAACTTAAAAAGTTGTAGACCCTCTTTGTGTGGAATATTAGTATATAACCCTTCAACATCAAGGGTGGTGAGAATGCAGTTGGACAACTCAGCTTTGTTCTGAAAAAGAACATCTAGGAAAGCCCAGGAATCTCTGAGGTAATACTTGGTTTGTTGTACCAATGGATTCAGAATACAATCTAGAAAATCTGCAATTTTCTCTGTTTTAGTTTTCCTGTTTGATATGATATGTCTAAAAGGAGGGTCTGATGTATTTTTATGAATTTTAGGGATGCCAAATAATCTACCTAAATTAGGTGAAGGGACCAACATGAACATGTATTCTTCAAAGGAAATGGCATTTGTTAAATGTAAGTTTTTTAAAATGTTGTCAACTTTCAGGAAGTGTTTATTAACTGTTTGAACATCAAATTGACAAAAGAACTCGTTATGTAAAGTGTTTTCCATTTTTTGTATGTAAGTGGCTTGTTCCATCAACACTAAACCTGTTCCTTTATCTGCACGCATGATGCGTAGTGTTTTGTCTGTGGAGAAATCTGATAATGCTTTTCTTTCAGCATAGGAAAGGTTAAACCATTTTTCAGTGTTATTAGATTGACACAGTTTCCTCAGATCTCTTTCACAAATCTTGAGGAAAGCTTGTATGGAATGATGAAGAGTAGGGTTAAATAAACTTTTAGGTCTGAAGGACCTCAAATGTAATGAATTATTAACATCTAAAGCTAATACAGATGTTTCAGGTGTATCAGAGTCTGAGCTGCTGTCATGGTTACTATTAGAACTGTGTAAAAAACACAAATTAAGCTTTCTTGCATACAGTTTAAGATCTAGAATCAGATCAGGTAAGTGTGCTCTTTGCGCAGGTATAAAATTAAACCCTTTTTGTAATAATTGAATGTGTGCGTCAGAGAAATTTCTGTTTGTCAAATTAAAAGTTGCAGCATCCATTTGAAGTAAAGTTCTGTCCAGATTATCAAGTGAAGTTGGATCTCGAATGTCATTTGGAGAACAATCGGAGGAAGTGGAAGCAATGGGAACCACAGAGATTGACCATGAATTTAAGTTTTGGACAGGCTCCTCGTGATGATCCTCGATGCTGTGGGTGGAAGTCTCAATGGTCTTTTGCTGGTAAGTATGTTTCTGGCTCTTCCCCTTCCTTTCCCTCTGAAAGTCATTTCTGTGTTGTCTACTGCACTGTATTCTGGTGGTAAAAAATCTTGAACAGTAATGGGGTTAGAGTTAGGAGCTTGCTGGTGGTTACTAGGTTGATTAATGGGCTGGTCGTTGGTTTGCTGAAGTACTGGTTGGGGTGAACGTATGGGTTGCTGTGGTAAAACAGAGGGAAACTGTTGAACAGAATTAATAGAATTAAACTGAGATCGATTAATTCCAGTGGATCTTGTGGTGAAATTTTTATTAAATCTGTTGTGATTGGAAACGTGGTTAGATGGATTTGCAGCAACATTGAAATGGTATGAATCTCGTTGTTTGGAGCGTGCAGCAGCAGCGTATGAAATTGGGTTTCTTACAAAATTTCTGTCATGGTAGATATGTTGGTTACCAAAGTAACCGGTATTGTAAACAGTTGCTCTGCTGTTGTGCTGATAGCCGTTAGAGTCACTATTAGAGCGCGGGAACTGCCGTGGTGCAGAAGAGCTGTTGTTATTTTTATATACATGATAAGCAGTCCCATTATTATAATCAAACAAGTCCCTGTTAAGTTTCTGTCTTTTTCGTTGAACAAGAGAGTCGACGTGTCTGTCAATCCTTTGGTGTATTCCCCTATACATATGTTCATGTATATGAAAGTCCTGATGTTGTAGAATCTTCGTGTTCAGAGCATTAATCTGTTCTTTCATTTCAGACATGCGAGCCTTGTTGTCTTCATTTACAATAGCTAAAGATTTCAAGCCAGTGTCATTAAACAGTTTTATAAGTGTGTCATGTAACTTTTCATTTCTGAAGGCACTATTAGGAAATTTAATGTACCGTAACCCTTTAGGTACAATTTCATTTATGAGACATGAATCAAAATATAGAATGTCGTATTCTATATTTTTGTAAACTTTAATCAACCTTTCAAGCCTGAAAATATCGGCTTTGCAGTCACTGTGGTATTCCGTCATCTCTGCAACATCTCTCTGCGGGTTACTACGTGATTGTCTTTGACCAGTAGTTAGAAAAGGGTTGTAGTCAGATGCAGAGCGAAGTAGGGGCATAATATTGAAGTCAGAGGACATGTCTTGCACAGGGTGAGTAGTACTAGAGTTATGGTGATTGGGAATTATATCTAGAATTAAGGGAACTAAAGTGGCAGTTACTTCTTAATTCAGAAGTATTTCCAGGCTTAAATGAAAATGTTAATATTAAGTGTGCGTTAAAATGGAAATTGTGAACTTACTCCACTTTTACTGTATGTACTGTTTTACTTCTATATGAATATTCATTTTTTATTATGAATATTAATAACATTCCACATTCTCTTTCCAGTTATAAGCATTATTTGAATTTTAACAGAAAGGATTCTGCTCCTGCTATTGGCCTCTGTATTTATGTTCCAATATTTTCACTGTATTCATTGGCTACTGTAAATGCATGTCATTTCTTATGATTTATACTGTATGCTGTAACCTCAAGGAGTTATTCTGAAGAAGCTCTTTCATCCAATAAGAGCGAAAGCTTAACTAACTGTTCGGTGTCTGCGTGATTTATTTATTTATTTATTTATTTCTCTTTACTTTATTTTGCAGTTGTTATAGTACATTAAGATAGAAGTTTTTATTATATATATATATATATATATATATATATATATATATACACACACACACACACACACACATATATATATATATATATATATATATATATATGTATACATACATACATATATATATATATATATATATATATACATATATATATATATATATATATATATATATATATATATAGTAGCATAGTGTGGCTGGGTCTAGCAATTTGAATGAGCGTAAGTTACCCACAAATGTACAAACGCTGTGCAAAAAAGTTGTGTAATTAATATCTCTAGTATTATTATAAAGAGCTCATTGTAAATCGATAAGGCCTCTTGCAGTGTTATTTATTATTTATTGACATTTGTTGACTGGGAAAGTCCACTGGGCTTGAGACCCATTTTCATTGGAGGCCCAGGGAGAAAAGCTCCAAGTTACATGAAAATCATTACATGAAAATAATACAGAAAACTATCTAAACAGCACATATGTTGTAAAAAGGCACAATACAGTAATAATGGAACATTAGCATGTAGGACAATTATACAGTTAGAAATATTTAACAATAAAGCTCAATTTTTTTTTTAGGAGGGGTAGGAAAAGGGAAAGGTAAGTGTAGTGGGAAGGTAGAGGTAGAGTTAAACTTAAAGGTAGGATAGATATAGTTAGAATCTTACAGCTAGGTGGGGGGAATATGTAGATTATATGTAACGTATTTAATGGTGGTATTAAAAGTAGAAAGTGACAGAGAAGAGAAAATGTGTTAAGAGAGTTGTACTGATGTGTGGAGTAGGATACTAAAGATTAGGGATAACTCGTATGGTATAACAGTATGACATATATATAAGTATATTTGCTAAGTGAAACAGTTTTGCTAGATTAAGAAGGTTGTGGATATGTGCTGCATGTGCAGCTGGAGCTATCAGTGAGATGTTGTTTTAGTTTTCTTTTAAAGGAGATTATGTTGTCTAATTCTGTAACTGATGCTGGGAGGATGTTCCACAGCTTAGTTATGGAATGGGAATAGAGGCAGCTACCTGCTCTTTTACTAGGTTTTGATACTTTAAGTAGGTGTTTGTTGTTAGAGCGTAGATTTTTGGATGGGATGTAAAGTTCAATGATATTTTTCAGGGAAGCGTAACACTCAGGTTTATAAATGAGTTTATGGGCAAAAATGAGTTGTGTGTAATGTAGGTAATGTGCAAATTCTAGCCAGTTTAGTTCTCTAGTGGCCTGGCAATGGTGGATGCAATTTAGTTGGGCTGATGCAAATTTTGCAATCTTATAATAACAGGACTGCAATTTGTGTTGCAAAGAGTTGTGGAGATTGGTGAAGATAGGAAACCCATATAGTAAGGTTGGAAGGAGAAGACGTTTTGAAAGTTTTATTCGGATGGATTCATCTAAGTATTGTTTCTTTCTATAAAGTTTGCCTAATTTGAAGTGTCTTTTTTACTGTGTTATTAATATGCAAGTCAAAGCTAAGTTTGCTGTCAATAGTAATTCTAAGCAGTTTGGCCTGATTTTCTAACTCTGGGTTTGTTTATGGAGACTATAGTAAAGTCTGTGGGAATAGGTTTAGATGCAAAGATGAGTAGTTTAGATTTATTAGGGTTATGTAATAGCTGTGATTGTTTTAGCCAGAGTTCTATGGATGTAAAGGCCTTTTGTGTTAACTTTTGGAGGTCAGAAAAGTTATTGGAGATACAGATTATGGTTAAATCATCTGCATATTGTATGGTAGTACAGTCAGAGAGAACCTTATGTAGGTCATCTATAAAAATGTTGAATAGTAGGGGTCCTAAGATTGACCCCTGGGGCACTTCTATGTTATTTGGGAGAAAGCTAGAGAGGTTATTCTGCCATTTTACGGATTGCTGTCTGTTTTCCAAGTAACTAGTGAACCAGTTTAGGGTGGCATCAGAACATCCTAGTGATTGCAGTTGCTGGATATGTTTGATATGGGAGACTGTGTCGAGTGCTTTTGAGAGATCCAGTAACAGGATTGATGCAAGTAGGTTACTATCTACGGCATTATAGATGAAATTTGTGAAGGAGACTAGGGCAGTAATGGTACTATGGGTTGGTCAAAAACCATGTTGTGAAGGGATAGTAGGTTATTGCTGGTTAGATATTCAACCAGTTGTTTGTGGATGCATTTTTCCATTATTTTAGATAGGGGGGACAGTATGAAAATGGGTCTGAAATTAGATAGGTCATGAGGGTTTCCACCTTTATGAAGTGGGGTGATCATTGATTTTTTCCAGAGTTGGGGGACTGTGTGTTCTGCAAGTGATTGGTTTATAAGGATACCTACTGGGAAACCTATTGCCTTATCACTAATTTTGAGGTATTCTGGGGGGAGATTATCAGCAGATAAGGAGCCTGGTTTCAATTTGCCAAGTAATGTTTGTATTTGAGAGGTTGCTATAGGTTTGAAGTTAAAAGATGGTATGGAGCTGATGTTTTGAGATATGGTGGATGGGTTAATGGGGGTTGGGGTATTGCCTGTGTTTACTAATGTAAGGATAATATCAATAAAGTTTTTATTAAATATTTCAGTGATTTCAACTGGGCTTTTGTCTGGAAATGGAGATGTGTTTTGGGTGCTGCCAGGATTTAGTAATGAGCTGACAGATTTCCAGAAAAGTCTGGGATTATTACTGTGGTTGTTTATTTGTGAAGTAAGTCTTTTTGTCCTGATTAATGGCCTGTTTTGCTTTGTTTCTAAGTATTTTGAAGGTGGTTTCATTGGGTGGGGTCTTATCTTTTTTCCATTTGTGCCATGCTCGGTCTCTATTAATCAGTAGTTGTTTGGTTGACTTAGATAGCCAAGGAGCATGGTTATCTTTAACTCTCTTTTTTCTTATGGGGGTTATGGAGTTAAGGGTGTCTAGGAAGACAGTATTAAAATAATGTACTGCTTCATCTAAGGGAAGATATTTCAATGGGTTCCAGTTTAGTGTTTGTAATAGGTTGCAAAAGTGAAACTGGCTACAATTAGCTAGATTTCTGGTATATTTGTATGAATGAATGCTTGGGGTGGAGGTTGATAGTCTGCATATCAGGGCTGGTAGGTAGTCACTTAGAGTGTTGGGAAGCGTGTTGGGATTGGAGTAGTACTGTGGGTGGGAAACTAATATCCAGTCTAAGGTGCATTCAGGGTGATTGTTTGTTGTGTGTGTGTTGGGGGTTGTATATGTTGTGTAAATTTGAACAGATTGATGGAGTTTGTGGAGTTGTTTGGTGTTAGTTTAAGTCAATTTATATTAGTATCACTGAGGACGATGGTTTCATTTGAGATGTAGTGGTTACACCATGATAGGAAGTCTTCCAGTGTTAGGATATTGGGACCTGGAGGAATATAGATGGTGGCAACAGATATTTGTTTATGGTTGTTGAAAAATAGTGTTGCTAATAGGATTTCCATATTATTGAAGGTGGGAACTATTTTTGGGTGGGGTATTATGTTTAAGTGGTTACAGTATATTAATGCTAGGCCTCCCCCTTTCTTATGAAGTCTATCTTTTTATAATATCTGATATCCGGGGAAAGTATTTCTGAGTCTGATATCTGGGATTTGAGCCAGGTTTCTGTTAGAGCAACTATAGCAGGTGTATACTGTGTAAGCCATGCATGGAAGTCAGATACTTTGTTGCAGATACTACGGATGTTTAACGTTACGATGTAGAGGTCTTTTGGTGTTTTCATTGAGAGTGATGTAGAGTCATTAATATGTTAGGTGGGAGAGGGTCCAGACCATAATGTGAAGTTAGTGGTTTGGATTGTGGATGAAATGTAGTTAAGTATGTGTATGAGTTGTATAATTGTTTGATTTTAGGTATATTAAAATACAGTTTGGTCTTGAAGTGGTGGTATCTCTGTGATTGAAAAGTAATGGTGAAATATCAGAGTAACTATATTGGGATGAGTTATGGTATATGTATGCTGTGGTTTTTGTTGGGGTTAGTTGATGTAGTGAGGTGTTGTGAGAAGTGAGGTAGTAGCACGTAAGTAGGTTAAAGAAGGTTAGGGATTTTACTAATAGTAGAGTTAGAGTGTGCATGATGTGAGATGTAGGACTGGGTGTGGGATGTGATGAACTCAGGGGGGCTTAGAGCCTATGAGGAGGTTGGAAGGAGTGTCCTGTGATGTATAAAACTAGATATAGTGGGAGTGGGAGGGAATTGGGGGCAGGGTAGGGGAGCGGAGTGTGCGGAGCAAATGGAGTGGGCTTGCCCCTGCAGGGCTGAGAGTGAAAAAACTATCAGTGGAGGACTAAGGAAAGGTATGTGGAATTAAGCATTTAACTTTAAGTGGGGTTATCAACGATACACTCATGGGGGCGACTGTGCATTAAACGTAATTAATAGGGTTGGGTAGGTATTTTAATAAGTTTGCAGCAATTATTTAACTGGGATAAATAAGTTACTGTAAAATATTAGTAGCCTGAAATATAGGCGGGAAGCACCATGTAGTGGTGACTATGAGGAATTTAACCAGATATTGACCAGAGCTTAGGTTGGGGTCAGTTTTGGGAGCCCTAACTGTCGTGCATTTGTTATATGCAGAATTTTGTGTAACTTCACTGATGTTTTTTTAAATGAATAGTGTTTCTGTTAAATTGTACTTGTTTCATTAAGAACAGAAAACATATTTGGTTGTACTAGAGAGAGCAGGTTTGTTCAATGAGCTAGTGAATGTGAAATAAAAAGAGGTTTGAAAGAAGCTAAAACAGATAGTGTTTGACCTTTGTGGAAGGGGGCTTTGGGTCCACACAAGTGACTCTCTGAGGAAGGAAATCAACCACAATGAAGAAAGACCATGATGAAGAAAGTGGAACATTTTCCTTCTAGAGGACCCCAGACAGAGATATACCAATAGCAACTATTTCCCAGCAGTGTAAAACTGATTTAAAGCAATTGCTATGCATTTAGCTAAATCACAGTTTTTCCTTGGAATAATCTGTCTTATTTTATTTGTATGTAATACACTGCATTATATTTATAAACATTGGTGGTCTCAGTTGCTTTAATCTTCCACTGTTTGGTCAACTAATCAACTAATCAGATGTCATAGGGTCAAATCAGTGTAATAGCAGTAGCAAAAAATGATGCCCTTTCTTCACTGTTGCCTGAGCTCAGTTAGTGATCTTATGAACATAAAAACATATGCATCCATCACATTTAGCTATGTCAACATTTTCCAGACTTCAAGAGTACCTATCCTTTACTCCATATATTTGTCCTAGCTCTTCATGCACTTAAAAACATGATTTGTCAAATTCAAAATGTAAAGCTTACAGTCCATTAACTTGTTCTGTTGTGCATATGTAGAATGTTACTAGATTATTCAGTAGAGAAATTAGAAAAATATTGCATAGTATTTGGAAGATTCTGAAGCCAATTGAGATTTTATGGGAAGCTGCAGGGAAAGTGCCATTGTTTGCCTGCTGGAATGATTATACTTTTAAATATATGTTAAAACACCTAACTAGGAAGGCAGGAAGCTAAAGCTAACACATAAAAAGGGACCTTTGTAGTTTTACAATGAATGGGCCACATTATGCATACTATATTGTCAAGACCACCTGGAAATTATCTTTAAGGGTATGAGACTAAAAAGCAATGTCTTTTGGCTTTTCCTGGTTAGGGGTTGCCACAGTGGATCACTGGTTTGCAGATTGATTGGCAGTGAATTTTTACAGTGCCGAGTTGCCAGCCCGACGTCCAATATATGCAAAAGGCACACCCACACGCACCTACCTGCATGTCTGTAACACTCACTCAGCTGCAGGTAGGACATGCAGACTCTGCACAGAAGGAACTCCAGCCGAGAATTGAACTGAAGAACCTCTTGCTGTGAGATGATAATGCTAACCGCTACACCACTGCAGCCCCTGTGTTTCTTAGTCTCTTTAAGGGTAAGAGACTACTTCTGCAAAATAAAAAAAAAACTTGCAACTAATATAATGCTTTGTATTGACATTTAGAGAAATATGGAAAGAATAAAAATGCAGATTATTTTGTGCTTTGTGATATTATATTAGGTGAAACTGGTGGTGACAATGCAACGGCAAGAAATTAAGATGAACAAGATTTTCAGTGATGTGACCTCCCTATTGAAATGTCAGGACTCAGTTTGCTGAGTCCTGAAATGGAAAAATAAAAAAAATGTGAATTCAGGAGAAGGGTGAATATCAAAGATCTCTCTTCTCCTTTAAACTTGTTTTTTGCATTGGAGCAAACCCCCTGGACCTCCAATGTGGGGCCACAATCGCTAAACTTATATATACCAACTCACAGGTCACCATATCTTGGAGGAAAGGGAATATTCTAAGAAATGGCAATGTTGGACTTAGTATGTGCAACTCTGGATTTTCGGTCAGTCACTCTACACATGTCTACACAAGGTAATTCAGATCCTGACATTTCAAGTGGTTACCATGGTGTGTCTTTAATATTCTTTTGAATGTACAATTTTATAAAGTTTTATACATTTTTATGCTTTAGTGTGATTGGTTAATGGAATGACATGATTAATTGGTAATTTATTCAGTATGAGATGTTTTTATAGGTTAGTCAGATGACATTCAGATGTGATGGACAAAAGCATTTACTATTTTTAATATGGTCAATAAAGAATGTTCCTGGGCAGTATTTTCATGTTTCACGTTTCATTATTGTTTTAATTATTGTAATATCTGAAAAGTGATTAGTAA
The DNA here is from genome assembly GCF_019279795.1 of Protopterus annectens. Taxonomy (NCBI): domain Eukaryota; kingdom Metazoa; phylum Chordata; order Ceratodontiformes; family Protopteridae; genus Protopterus; species Protopterus annectens. Next base: position 634,411,679 of record NC_056732.1, on the reverse strand, counting down.
AGATAGAAGGTAAATAGACAGACAGGTAGACAGACAGCAAAGAGCCTCCATAAATTCTTAAATCCTTTAAACCAACTCAGAAATATTGGGTTAAACAACAGTATCAGTATAATAAAGAGCAACCTGGAGTTGACTGGTTAATCATACAGACTACTACAGATGAAGCACTGGAATACTGCCTACTTCCTATTTTGTTCTACCTTAATAGCATCTGTGCACTGTGTAATAATTTAATAGTTAATAAAACCAAAGATTTTTTCCCCAAAGGTTCTTCTGTTAATGCATTTGTCTTTCTTCCATTTAGCTTTGCATTCCCTTATTTTTGTTCATTGGAAAGGACTGATTGTGTATCTACACTTATTACACCATCAGTTGTAGATTCAGTTTGATGATGATGATTATCATCATCATCATCTTTTATTATTTTCTTTCCATTCCCACCAGCTATCAATTTCTCTACCATCCATTCAACTCTCTCATCCTACTAGTCTTCCAGTTGCACTAGGGCAAGAGCAGGACTCTGGAGGGGCTAGGTTTTTTTACGCTTTAGGACTTGTAATGGAAAATGAAGTGGTGAGTGTGCTCTTGCAGACACCACCCTCCCCCTGGCTAGGGTATTACCAAAGTACTTGGCAGGCCAAACCATCTAGGTATTTTTCCTACTACTGTACTGTCTAGTCTCCAACAAGTAGCAGTCATTCAGTGGAGTGAACAGCTTCTGTCTTCCCAGGATGAGTGAGCAGACATCAGCCACTCACCTCCATCCCCTTGGCTGGCTCATTCACATTCAAACTCACTGATCAAACCAAGTCACTAGGCCACAGTTGGGATTTCATCTCTCCGTGCCACATAGTTGTGGATTTTTGGAATGACACAAAGTAGTTATCAAGAAACATAAAATTCCAAGCAGGCATTATTTTATAGTGAAACATATCACTTGTATTTTTTTATATCTAAACATTTAATACTATTTAAGAGATATGAAAAAGAGAACTCATTGTATAAATATAGTGCAATGAACATGACATTTGTTATGAATAAACTGTCTCATTTCATCAGTGATGTCACTTTCCATTCATATTTTGCCTTTTCATGTCACTAATATTTATTTATTTATTTGATACCCAGGTGGGGGTACTGATGGGTCTGACTATTTATAGCAATGATTTAGGCCATAATCACATGAAACAATAAACATTCAAGATAAAGGAGGATAACATTACATCTTACAGATCAAGTTCAAAGGATCAAAATGAAATTTGTCCTCACAATTCTATTTTCTCCCCCTTGAAGAGTACAGTGCAACAGAACAATGCCAGATAGCTGAAAATGTACTTTTATTTCAGACAGTGCTGGCTTAAAATTCACTAAAATCATCCATGACATCTGTGTTGTCTGTCTCAACTGTTGTAGCAAAGAATGTCCACAGGCAGTGGACTGATGCCATTTTGGATGTGGTTTTATGCAGGGTGCATGGGCTGCACGCAACTGGCATCTATAGCTAGTGTGATCCATACCTTGCTTTATGAAGTACTATGAAAACAAAATCCAAAACTGTAATTCACTATGCCAAATCCTTTACCTGTTTTCAGCTTTGTTTAGTGATATATCAGCTAAAGTTATCTTTAAGTCTTTGGTGGTGTCTGATGGCAGGAATGAGACTAAGGACATACGTGACTGCCATTTCTTTAAGTGAAATATTCTGAACTTAAATCACAATAGCCTTCAATTCTTCTTAATATACTACTGCGCTAGGAATACTTCATATAGCTGGTCTCCATAGTACATATTGTGAGCCAACTATATGCTGAAGAGCTACTTATCTTTGCTCTTGTACCCAGACTTGTTTCATCAAAATGAGGTATGTGATGAAGCTATTATAGAAAACAGAAAGCAGTACATAACTCTCACAGGGAAACACAAATGACACTTTAATAGTTACTTTTTCTATCAAATGGTGAAAAATAGTTACAGAAAATTAACTAATAGGTAACAATGCATGTTGCATCAAGATGTATGTTTGTATTACCTTTGCTCAATGTAAATATTTACAACTTGATCTTTAAGGCAGAATGCACATAATGGGTGATACCAACAGTTAACAGTCTGTAAGGTATGCAATAATACTAAAAGTAAAACACCAAACAACAGAAACAAAGAACACAAGACAATCAAATCTCAGAGCAGTAAATTGGGAAGGCAAATATCATAAACAGTTTAAGCAGACCTGTGCAGGAAGTTTAGATGCCTTGGCTGTCTGGTAATTCAATATGTAGTCATGTAGTGAAATGTGTGAGTTTCTTATTTATTGTACAGTTCAGATAAACTCAAATGCTTTCCTGCTTTCAGTTATTACAACAGTGTAAGTATTTATGCTTGTAATCTTGGTGATTTCACTGTCACAAAAAAGATTATTTTTTTTTGGCTACAGAAAACAAAACGAGAAAGAAAGGACAAAAACAAGAAAGAAAAGAAACAAAATAAAAACAGCTGTTATGGATCTTTAAAAGAATCAAGTTTCGATGACCGAAAAAACAGCAGTTAGCATGAAAATGTATATAAGTGGAAGACCATGAAAAAAGTCGAGAGAAAAAATACACCTAACTGCAAGTCTCCAAGATCATGAAACATAGCTGTATATAGCCAAATAGTATATGCATCCCAGCAATGCAACTATATGCAAAACATTCCAATTATAAATACCATGATGCAAAGAATTAAATTAAGTGATCTAGTGTGCCCATAACAGAGGCGTAAAGCACAACAAGAAATAAAGCCAGCATATAAAGTTATCAGTAGCAGGCTCCAAAGACAATCTCTCCAGGAACAGTGGGTACTGTAATAAAATGTTGGACATAATGATACATAGCTGTGAATTCATCAAGGCAATCAAACATGGAATGTTTTTTACCACATAAAGCAAAAACCCAAATATTGAGTTCTATGACAGATGATTTTAAATTGGAATTTTCTTTGATAAAACTGAGTTTTGACAAATGAAGCCTCAGGTTTCTCAAAAGAATGTAAAAAATGACAATGCATAAGAAAAAAGCTTATATACTTTGTCATTTTTTGTAGTTCCCCCTCCACATGCATTTTGAGAATAATTATTTATTGTGCACTAAAAAAAGGCAGGTGCATTTATTGACAATGAAATTTGTGAGCCTGAAAAAGAAAGCTGGAGTTCTCTGAAAAAGTATGAGTGATACTAACCTACAAAAAAGTGGTCTTCAGGCTTTAGACATAATAAATTATGACTATACATAATTTGTTGCATAAATTAATTTACAGATATGACTAGTAGTGGCATATAAAGTTTACCACACTTACCTTTCTTTGGCCTGCACATAAATGTACATATTCTTTGGATTCACCTGCCTGATTTAAGACCACCCAAACTGTTAACATTATAATCCGCTACTGTCTATACCCAACAGTTACAGCCACTTAATTGTGTAGAGCTTAAATGTCCATGTGTGATAAGAAATGGCCATAGGATAATATTCAAACTTGCTTTAGGCAAATGCAGAATAGTCTCATAAAAATTTAAATTGATCATGACAGCCAGGGTCAGCCCTTCATATCCACACACAGCTGTCATAACAACAATTATAGATTGTTGAATGTGTATACCTTAGGTACCTGATTGCAGTAAACATAAGTAATTATGGGCACAGTAAAGTATTTCGGGTTTTTTCACACAAGCACATATTTGCCCTACTGTATGTGTGTTTTTCACCTACACAGTAGCCAAAGTATTTCAACTTATTTCACACAAATGCACATTAGTCCTGCAAAGCCAGACTGTTTAAACTGAGCAAAAACAAAATGGTAAGTTACTTTCATCAAAAAATGGCCCCCTTCCCCATCCAGCAATAATGCCCACTTTGCTGTATGCACCTCATCTTAGTGTTACAAAAAATAATGCCTCATAACTTGTTAGCACATGAATCAGAAACAAAGTGAAAAAATAATGAGGAATAAATGCCCAAATTCAGGGACAGATTTTAAATATTGCTCTTATAAACTTACAAAGTTATTACAATAACATTCTTGCATTGGCATACATTGTCTGAATGATATGAAGCCTGAAACCTCACATTTATGTCATTATTTAGTGACTGGAATTCTCAATAATATGCTAGAAAACCACATGCTTTATGTGGAACAGACCAAACATATGAGGCAGTCAGAAACATTCTGCAAAGCCTGATGGAGCTTCAACTTTGTTTCACATCAGTAATAGCCAGAGAATAAATATGTTAACTTATTTCATAAAATGCACACTAGTCTTGCAAGCCAAACTTTAAACTGAGCAAGTGACAGGAAGGTATGTTGTTTTCACCTATATCCAGCCCCCTCTTAGTGAGGGACTGCAATCTTCAATGATTTGCCAGAAACCTACAGATTTTATGAACCACGGATCAAAAATCTGTGGCCAAGTCAAGAATACTCCAAGTCAGGGACCAACATATTACCAAATCTGCAACAACCAAAAATAAATATGTTACAGGAATCAAAAGGAGGCAACTTAACTTCAGTTTCTATTACACACCATATTTCCAAGAAAGAAATAGCAACTCACTAGTAATATTTAACATAACACACTGTACATCTCTTGTGACAAGCACTTTTTCCAGTAACAATATGAATATCAGATTACTTTTACAAGCACAATGTATTGCCCCGGTTTATAGACAGGCACACATGCACAATATTAAATTGTTTATGAAACACTATCATAAGAAGGGGATATTTAGAGTTTATTTTTTATATATATATCTTTACTAGGGTAATGAGCTGATCAAGACTGACCATTTTCGGGCATAGCCTAGGTGAATAAATATGTATTTATCTGTTTACTTACTGTTTGTTAACCAGATAAATGAGCTTGTCAAAAGACCCTTTTCAACCACAACTAAGGCCTAATGATAAGAATACAGAGATTAAATTGACAATATAAACTAATACAGATAAAGTAGACTTGTGCAATTAATATAATCTCAGTAAACTATGTAGAGTTGTGGATGCTATTATTTCCTTATAATCGTATAGTTTAAGAAATCTAAGATAATCAGAGTGTACACAGAAACACAAACATGAAGTCTCAATAACCTACCAGCACTTTTAATTAAAGCACAGAATTACAGTGTTAAGCACAAAATGGAGAAAACAGACCATGTAAGTAATATGGTGTTTGACTTAAGTATAGCCAACTGAATAATTTACACAGTAAGTTTCATTTTGATATTATATACAAGGCATTTTGTAATTAAACAAGATTTAGTGAATGGGTTGAGGAAACTGGTGAAAAAATGTTAACCTCTATTCCTGAGGCAGTAACATGCTATCTCATTATGAAGGTATTCAGAAAGGGATGACTTGAACCCTGGGAGTGAGTCTTGGTCTTTTATCTCATGAGGGAGTTTATTACATAGTGAAGTCCAAGTCTGGAAAAAGCCCTTTCACCTATATTGATTTTAAAAGTGAACCAGTTTAAGGCAATAGTGTTTGGCTGTTTTTTGAGAGAGTATGAGTGTTCTGTAAGTGGAAGTTTTCTTTCCAGAAGGGGGGGGGGGGCAAGATCAGTGAAGTACTGTCACATCAATTGTTCCTTCTTCAGAGTTACAATCATGAAGTCATAAACCTTGACTTCATAAATAGGTATTAGCAATGTTGTCCTTGAAATATGTTCTGCATACATTATTTAGTTGTGTTTGTTCCAGTTGTGACAAGTGTTTGGTCAAGTACATAGCAAACAGAACATTGAATTGAATGATTGGCCTGATGAGAGGCCGAGTACAGTGGAATGATTATATCCCTGGACCTGAACACTATATATTAGATATAAGCCATGCGATGAAAAAGTACTTCCTTACAATAGTAGATATGTGGTGATCAAAGGACACTTCATTATCAACATGGGTTCTCAGATTCCTGACTATGGGATCATCTTTCAGGGGTGTGTTTTCATTATGATAGGTACAAGGGAAGACATGCTTGCTGAATGTTATGCTTGCACATTTCTTGACATTTAGTTTTAGTCCATGGTTTTGCCACCAACTATTTGCTTAGTAAAGGCCTTCTTGGAGGATTTTAGTGTCCTCAGAGAAGTTTATGATGGCACTAAGTTTACATCTGCAAACTTGGTCAACCCTAAAACCTAAGATTTGCTTTGACTTCCTGGAAGTAAATTTCAAAGAAGAGTGGCCCAAGAAATGAACCTTGGGGTACACCACACTAGTGACAGGTCTTTTGGAGGAGATATAGCCACCCAACATAATTTCAGGGGTTCAAGTTGTGAGCCAGTTTGCTATCCAACAAGGTACATAGGAATTTACATTTAGTTGGGAGAATTTGTGTATGATACCTGAGTGTGAGATGGTGTCAAATGCCTTTGTGAGGTCAAGATATGCAGTGTGTACTGATTTGCTTTCATCCATTGCTTCAGTAACCTTCTTGAAGAAATCAGCCAGGTTAGGTAGGAAGAATTTGCCCTTGATGAATCTGAACTGGCTTGAGTCGAGAGTGTGTAGCTTACCTGTATCAGTATTTATCATTCCATTATGGTCATTTGCATTGCCTTATAGATAAGGCTGTTCAGGCTTATGGGTCTATAATTACCTTGGTCCATTGAAACACCACCTTTGTGCAAAGGGATGAGCCTCTTTTGAGGGTAAAACCGAATAGCCTCTGTTGGGTGTCTGACAAATTTTGCTTCAGGCTGAACAGTAGACAGCCTGGTGCATTGTCTGGCCTACAAAAGTAGTATTCTTGGCATTAGTACCATGAGGGCTTGTTCTAGGGAGATTTGAGGAGGTGTAGATGCTATGTGATCTGAGAATACTGGAGGAGAGGCAGGGGTGATGTTTGAACTAAGTCTGTCTGCTAGTAGGCTGACAATGTAGTCTGGGTCTATGTATGCAATATCATTTACTATTAATGCTGTCCAGTGCTGGCCATTGTTTGTGAGGTTTCTAACATAGTTGAAAAAAGCTTTGTGGTTATCCTTCACTTGGGTGGCTATTTTTATGTCATATCTGGTGTTGGTTGATTTGATCAGGGTTCAGAGTTCCTTGTTTTGTTTAACAAGAGTGTTTTTGGTATCTTGAGAGTTAAAATAATTTTTGCAGGCAATGTGTTTTTTTCTTTTTTTTTACTTTTATTATAGAGCCTTTTTATAGGGTGGCTACGGTGGTGCAGCTGTTACTGTTGTTGCCTCACAGCAAGAGGTCCCCTGGTTCAATCCTTGGCTGGGGTGCCTTCTGTGCAGAGTCTGCATGTCCTCCCTGTGGTCGTGTGGATTTCCTCCAGGTGCTGCGGTTTCCTCCCACATCCCAAAGACATGCTGTAGATGGATTGGACACTCTAAATTGGCCCTAGGTGTGAGTGCATGTGTGTGTGTGCCTTCTGTGGAAGGTTGGGCACTGGGCTGGCAGCTCGACACCATAAAACTCCACTGCCAATCATGAGCGGACAGGTGATCCGCTGTGGCAACCCATAACCGGGAAAAGCCGAAAGAAGAAGAAGAAGATTATAGAGCCTTTTTATATTAGGGTTCCACCACGAGGTTTTATTTTTGGATTTTGTATCATATTTGTTTCTGAGGAGGGTAAATATATCTATGCAGCTATTTACATGTGCATAGAATTTGGCAGTAAAGGATTTGGCATAAGCAGCAGAGTCATCAAGATCAAGGGAGCTTTTGAATTTAGCCAGGTCATTACTTAGTTTTAATAGATTAGCTTCTGCATAATTTCTGAATATGGAGGTATTGAAAGTTGCTTCAGGCTTCATTCTTACAGTGATTTTGAGTGATCAGTGCTCTGATTTTACCAGGGAGAGAGTTGCAAATGGTGTTGAGAAAAGCTGCCCCATATTGGTAAGGACCACATCCAGGATTTTTTCACCCCTGGCTGGGATGCAAACTAACTGGTTGAGACAATTTGTATAGACGCAGCCCAGAAATTTAATTGTATAAGCCCCCAGTTTATGGAGGGGTAGTTTAAGTCTCATAGGAGAATGGTATTTGGCTAATTACATAAGGATTCCTTACTAGTCAGGTAGGATGTGTTGGCTGAGAGGAACATAGAGGGGAATCCCACAGTTACCTATGATGTAATAAGGAGTTTTGTTAACAGCAAGTTGGATGTGGAGGAATTCCAGTTCATCATCTTGTTTAATGAGTCTGGAGGTGAATTTTTTTTGACATTATGGAGGTACCTCCACCTTAGTGCCTTCCTCTAATACAGTAGTCGTGTATGGGTGAGAGGCAGAAGCTCTGCAGTGTTGGACTACTTTCATTGGTCTTGAACCATGTCTCTGTGATGATGCAGGGTTATGAATGTTTGTACAAAGTGGAGTTTTTTTTTTATAACTCCTAGTGGGTGTAGAAAAGGATTTAGCCAATATATGAAACACATGGGGAAGAGGTGCATGTCATTCCTAGCAAAGCAGTTAGGAATTTCAGCCATCTCATCCCCAGATGATATGTATTTTACAGTCCCTTTAAATTACACCAGAATTTAACCAATTGTTGAAAACAATAATCTTGTGTTTGTATTGTGGAATCCTACTTGGTGATAGTAGAATACTGCTCAAGGTTGGGTTCATACCAGTCTTAGGTACATATTCTGTGAGCTCCTTCTTGTCTCTCTTTGTGTAGTCCAGGGAGGTGCATCTCAAGTCATGTATATCCATGTGTACTAGGAATGTGCCAGATGTGTACTTGTGTTTCAGGGACTTGAGTGCTTGCATATTGTAGGAAGTCCTGAAGTCTGATATGCCACTGACTGTCACTTTCTTCTTGTACAGCCTGGTGTGTGGTGCATCAACTGGTCGCACTATGGGGTCATCTAGGACTAGGATACTGGTTTGTGAGGAGATTTGCTTTATTGGCTTTTGAACTGAGTTATTGTGACTAGTAAATAAATATTTAATGGCGGGCGGTATCTGTATTGTGCATTTGTGAGGTTGCTTAGGGTACTTGTTTCTTAGGTTACTTTTAGGTGTTTTTTGTGGTTATGGTAGGTTCTTTTTAAGAGCCTCATCATATGAAATGTAGATCAGTGTGTGTATATTGAACCTAGTCAGCCACTGTAGCTAGACAGCACATGCATATAAGTTACTGAGTACGTGCGAGTTCAGTGCCATTTTGTGTAGTCAGTCAGTGTGAATGTTAGCTTGAATGGAGATGCACATGTGAGTGTGTTAGAAATAAGGAGTCAGTCAATAAGCATATCAAGTTCAAAAGTATATGTACAAATTACAGCTCCCAATGTGTTTGTTTAATAAATTACTTCAATGCATTCCGTACCTCAGTGTCTCATTTGAATACACAAGACATGCAACATGGTGTCAGAATGGACTCTGAAGTTGAAGCAGTTCACAAACCATGAGGCACGTAGCTAGAAGTGGAGTAATATCTAGGAGTGAACTCGTAATCGGGTCAGCGGTTAATCGAAGGTACTTAAATTCGTTTCAAATGATTTTCAGTCACCAAACATGTGGGATAGCATTCAAAGTGTTCAAAATAATTTCTTAGATATTCAAAATGTCTGAAATAGTGACATAATGATTAAAGTGTTTGAAATAATCTCCGAAGTGTTTAAAATGTTTGAAAAGGCTGAAATGTCCAATTTTTTTTGCAATGTATGAATTTTTCACAATAAATAAGACATTTCGAAGTTTCCGAAGTGTCCACAGTGTTTGAGATATTTGCAGTGTTAAAATAAAGCATTTTCAGAGAGATTGTTTTACATTTGAGCAAAATTACAAGTACCATTTCTATACTTATGTTTAAAAGCAATTTGTTGTTATGGCAGAGGGATTTCACAGACCTGAACCTGTGGTGTTTGATAATAATATTGCTGGGAATTGGCAAGTGTGTGACCAAAAATATATTTTCATACAGGCTGCATTTTCTGATAAAGACACACATACAAAGGTATTTATACTTCTCAATTTAGCTAGTTCAGAAGCCATTGAGCAAGAACATTCATTTGTGTATGCACCTGCCATGTATGCAGGGGAGATGGATAACTGCCATATTGTGATACAGGCTGAAATGGGGAAGACTCTGAGTGCTTAAAATGTAAATTTAGAGAAATGTGTAACCCTCAAATGAATATTACAATGGAAAGGCATACATTTTACATAAGAAATCAAAAGCCTGGTGAAACTATTTCAGCATATATTACTGATTTAAGAAATAAAGCAAAAATTTGCAGATTTGGTGATCTAAGAGATGAGTTGATAAAAGACCGCCTTGTATGTGGTGTTAATAATGATGCAGTGAGAAAGATTTTGCTTTAACATAATGAATTGACATTGAGCAAAGCCATTGACATTTCCCAAATATAGGAGATGACAGAAAAGCATAGGAATATGCTTACAAATGAGAAAAGCATGTTTGCAGTATCTGCTGGTGTGAATGTTGATAGTATACAGCAGAAAGTTAAGATGGAACAGAAATATAAACTCAAGGGTGTGCTACCCAACCTCATTCCTACCTGTCACAATTGAGGCAGTCATGAACCTAAACGGGAAAAGTGTTTAGCTTTCGATCAGCAATGTCACAAATGTAAAAAGTGGAATAATTTCAAAAGGCTTTAAACGTCTAAAGTGTCACAGACTTGTATTAAAAGAGAATATCTGAAGAAGCAGTTAGATCAGATAGAGACTATAGCAAACTTCGAGAGCTGCAAGCAAACTTTCTGTGTTGATGGTGTCTCTGTAATCGACGAAACAGTTAATACAGTATACTATCAATTGTCAACAAAGAGTGAAATATTTTGTACTCTACAAATTAATAGGAAACCTGTAGAGCTTAAAGTAGATATTGGATCTAAGTGCAACGTTATGTCAGCACAAAAGCTGGTGAGAAACTTAATTCAACAAAGTGTGCAAAACTAGCTGCTTATGATGGTGAAGATATTCTAACTGATGGTGCAGTAGTCCTTTCATGCCATTCTGCTGGAAACAGCTATAATGTGCAGTTTTATGTAGTCAAAAGACACATGCAGTCACTGTTATGCCTCAAAGACAGTCTGAGAATCGGACTGATTTTATTTAATAAAGAGGTTCACCATATGAGTATGAGTAACAACTAGAGTTTTACACAGAATATTTTTAGTGAATATGCTATTTCCAAAGACTAGCTTGGTAAACTTCCAGTCACATATTCCATGAAGTTAAACCATGAAGTAAGTCTAGTTGTCAGACCAGCATGAGATATTCCAGTAGCAATGCAGAGTAAAGTAAAAGCAGAACAAGACAAAATGGTGCATTTATGTGTTCTTACTCCAGTAGCAGAACCGAATGAATGGGTATCCTCCATGGTCGTAGCTCATAAGAAAAGCTCAGATGATATTCAAATATATATTGATCCAAGAGACTTAAACAAAGCACTTAGGTGTCCTCATCATCCGATGCATACAGTAGAAGAGGTAGCCGCTCTCATGCCAAATTCCACTGTTTTTTCAGTCTTAGATGCAAAAAGATCCTTTTGGCAAATTTTGCTGGATCATAAATCTTCATTAACTACATTCAATGCAACATTTGGTAGATACAGATTTTTGAGAATGCCATTTGGAATCAATTCTGCAAGTGAAGTCTGTCAATGTGTCATGGAACAATTCTTTTCTGGTTATCCATGTGCTATTGTAGTAGACAACATTATTGCAGGAGACAATGGTGAAGACAAACATGAAAGAAATCTCAGGAAAGTTCTAGACCATGCACATGGAGTAAATCCTCAGAAATATAAATTCAAGCCAACAGATGTTACTTATGTGAGTCATTTGTTTACTAGTTCTGGCTTACAACCAGATCCATCCAAGCAAACAGCAATTGTGGAAATGCCAGTTCCAGAGAATGTCACATCTTTACAAAGTTTTCTAAGCATGGTCAACTGTTTAGGAAAGTTCATTCCAGACTTCAATGAGCTTTCTGCACCATTATGTGAGATGACATGCAAAAAGAGACACTGGTCCTGGTTGTAAAAACACTAAAGAGCATTTGATATTCTGAAGCAGAAAATTGCCAGTGCACCCACATTGAGATATTATGATGTTCACAAGCCTGTAATTCTTGTGATGCTTCAAAGTACGGCCTTGGTGCAATATGTCTTCAAGAAGACATGCCAGTAACCTATGTATCAAGAACTTTAACTCAAACAGAGATGCATCATGCACAAATAGAGAAAGAACTTTTGGCAGCAGTGTTTACATGTTCAAAGTTCAATGATTATATTTATGGAAGACCAGACCTATCCAAATAGAGACTGATCACCAACCACTAGTGACATTTTTGAAAAAGCCAATGTATACAGCCCCAGCTCAATTGCAACGTATTATGTTAAAACTGCAAAAGTACAATTTCAATGTTTATAAAAAGGGCAAATACTTGTACCTTGCTGATGCTTTGTCACGTGCACCAGACAAACAACAGAGCAGTATGAAAATGAAACAGCAGACTTTGAAGTCATGCAAGTCAGACTTTTTTTGTCATTGAGGCTTGATAAACTAAGAAATCCCACAGCTTCAGAGCCAGTTCTCCAAAAGCTAAAAAATGTTATCAGTCAAGGATGGCCAACACGACAAACTAGTTTACCACTTGACATTCAACAGATGAGCTCATCATGATAGAAGGTGGGATCATCATGAAAGGTTCAAAAGTTTTAATTCTTTAAGCCTTACAACAGGAATATATCAAAATCTTGCATCATGATCACCCAGCTACTGTTTCAACCAAAAGAAGGGCAAGAAGCATTGTATTTTGTTTTTTATGTCCAAAGATCTAGAGAAGGAAACTCTAGCATGTTCAATGTGCAACAGCACTAAACCACATCAACAAAAAGAACCACTTCAGCTACAACAAATTCCTGAATTACCATAGTCGATGGTTGCTACACATATTTTTGAATAGAATGGTCAGCATTACTTAGTATTAGTAGACTCTTATTCAAATTGTTTTGAAATTGACTTACGTACTAACTTGACATCCAGCACAGTCATTACAAAATTGAAGAGACATTTTTCTGTCCTTGATAGTCTGCCTAAAGTCATGTCTGACAATGGTGCACAGTTTACTAGTCAGCAGTTCAAGAGACTTGATGAGACATGGGACTTTGTTCATATTACCAGTAGTCCTGATATCCACAAGTCAGTGGTTTAGCTGAGCATGCAGTTCAGAGTGCAAAGCACTTGTTGGAGAAATCCAAGAAAGAAGGTACACATGTTTTCTTAACTTACTCAGTCTCAGAAACATTCCTCGAGAAGACTTCCTTGGTTCACCTGCTCAGCGATTGATGTCCAGACAGAATACAACAATTCCTCCAATCAGCAAGCAATAGTTAGCACCAAATGCAAAACAAATAAATAAATAACAAAGTGGTCAAGGCTCAACTTCTGAGAAAACGTCAGTCACTAAATTTATACTATGATAAGACCAGTAAACCCCTTAGACCATTATTACAAGGAGAAGTTGTGAGAATGCAAACATCCAAAGGATAAGACCAAGTGGGAATCGTGAAGAACATTTCTGAGGAACTGAGATCTTATATCATGTGATTTGAAAGAATAGATTTCAGTAGGAATCATAGACATGTGTTAGCTGTCTCCGAACCAGTGACACAGCAAATTACCTGTGCCAGTGACTCTAATTCCCAGTGTGAATCATCAACTTTTTGAATTCAAAAGGATAGTGTGCTTTCTTTAAACAGGACTGTGGTGGTGGTGCTGCGGTAGCGTTGTCGCCTCACAGGAAGATGTTCTGTTCGATTCTCAGCTAAAGCTTCTTCTGTGTGGAGATGTGCGTGAATGGGCTTACCTTCGTTGAAGGTTGTGCGTCAGGGCTGGCAACTCGGCACGTAAAAAGCTACTGCCAATCATTAGCGGACTGGAGTTCCGCTGTGGCGACCCCTAACCAGGAAAAAGCCGAAAGACACAAAAGCAAGTGCGCTTTCTTTAAACAACGTTAATGTAAACCCTGATGTTCCAGTTTTAAAAGAGTCCCCAGAGACTGTCCCTGTTCCTAAACCCGGTCAGAATTTCTATGTAACTAGATTGGGTAGAATTTCCAAACTGAATCCTAAATACGCAGCGACTTGGACTTGAAGTCAGTTTTGTTTTGTTGAAATGTTGAAATAATGTCTAGCTCTTAAATATGTCTTTGTTCTCATATTTACAATGTCATACAAAATTAAAGAGGGAGGATGTAGATCAGTGTGTATATTGAGACTAGTCAGCCACTGTAGCTAGATAGCATGTGCATATAAGTTACTGAGCAAGTGCGAGATCAGTGCCATTTTGTGTAGTTAGCCAGTGTGAATGTTAGCTTGAATGAAGATGTACATGTGTGTGCTAAAAGTAATGAATCAGTCAGTAAGCATATGAAGTTCAAAGTATATGTACAAATCAGCTCCTGATGTTTGTTTGTATAATAAACAACTTAAACACATTCCGTGTCTCAGTTTCTCATTTGAATACATGAGACATGCAACATGAAGGTCTATGTTTGGTCTGAGTTGTGTGTGCTTTGTTTAACTTGTATGTCACTGACAACCTGCTTATTTGCCATGGCTTTGTGTGAGAGCTTTGCCTCCAATAACATTACATAATTACATTTTTCACACGGTATGCCCACTAGTTTAATTATAGGTGATTATCAGTAAATATGAGACAACTTCTGCACTGTCTCAGTATGCCCATTTCAGCCAGATTGGCTACAGAGACAATTGAAAACTGCACCTATGAGATTTGGAGTTCATTTACTATAGGTGCTGTCTAAAACAACCAAAAAAAACTAAGGCTGTACATGAAGAGCTAGTCACCACTTAAGACCAGCCTACCTTTCTGAAATAAACAATGTAAGTCTATACACAAAGAACAATGCACCACCTAGCACAAACCAGAGCCTCTCTGTGCAACTACTGCCCATTTAAAGTGCAGTAGGATCTGGGTGAGTATGCTGTACAGAGAAAGTTAAGGCTGTAAATGCATGCAGTTATACAGTATGTGTGCCACGCTACTGCATGATGGGCAGCATTGAGCTAAATCGCCTTATTAATAACACAGAAAATAAGCAACTAAAAGCACAAAAGAGCACCCTAACCAATAGCAAGATGGTTGAATTTAGCCTCATTATTAAGTAATACCCACAACTAACCTGAGAATCAACTGCCACCTGAAGGAACCCCTAAACTAATTTCCACAAAAACCCACTTATTTAGCCACTCATTAGTTTAGCCAAAAATGATAAATAGTGGTGATTTACCTGTTGCTATAACCTGGATATTACTAGTGCTGGTCTCACTGCAGCTACGCTCAGCTAAGAATGAATGTCCCTCTGCTCCTTGTCTTAATCAAAGCAAAAGAGTAGCACTAACCCCAAGCTGGTTCTTAAGCAGTCTTGTCCCAAATGCTGTACGGGTCATAGGCTTGTTGCAGATTTCTACCAATAGATATGCTGGATAGCATGTATAGCAGCTCAGTACAAAAGGGCTAAGCTGCACAATGTTCCAAACTCAGACCAGCCAGGACAGTTCCATACACACTGGTCAGTCAGAGACGGGAATCATGTCTCCATGCTCCTTCTCTCACCAGAAGCAAACCAGCAGTGCTAATCTCAAGCTGACACCTAGGAAGCAGTTTTCAGGCTGTCCAGTGATTGGCAGTCTCCAGGAAGGCTAGAAAATAATGTCTCGGTGCACATTCTTTCATTAGGAAAAAAAACAGAAGTAATAATAATCTCACACTGATTCCTGATATGGGGTTTGTAGGTTAACCATGACTGGTAGGCTTCCCCAGATGTTTGTGATTTCAGATGTGGAACGGAAGAAAATGGTTTAACACTTTATGCATTGCAGTGTACTGTTATAGTGGGAAGATAAAAGAAGAGAAAGTAGATGAAGTTTTAATAGTATAAGGGGACTGCCGTCTTAGTTTGAACTAATATAGTATAAGGGAACTCGCTGCCTTCTTAGTTTAAACTAGTATGGTATAAGGGGACTGGCTGGCTTCTTAGTTTGAAGTAGTATAGCATAAGGGGACTACCTTCTTATTTAAAACTAGTATAGTGTAAGACAGCGGTCTCCAACCATTTTTTTGCACCAAGGACAGGTATCAATGTAAGACAATTTTCCACGGACTGGCCAGAGCATGGTGTTCATAATAAAGTGCACATTTATTTATTTATTGATTTATGTGACATTTGTTTAACAAGGCTGCCCAACTGGACTAGTAGACCTGGGGAGAAAAGCTCAAAAGTACAATAAAAAGACAATTACCAAAAAAAGTGTACATTCTGCTTAATAGCATAACACTGATCTACTATGGTTGAAAGGTAAGCAGACCTAATGGCAACCTTATTAACTTTAAGTTTATAAGAGCAAAATTTAAAATATGTCCCTATTATTTGGCTCTATCCAGCATACCTCTCAACTGTACATAGTTTCGCAGAATGTCCAAATTTTTGCCTCATATTTTTGATCTTTTTCTCATAAAATTGTTTTCTGGCAGATCATTGAGGATGAAGTCAGAAAATAATGACAGACAGTTGAGTTTCATACTTCATACCCTTCAGAAAATTCATGCTAATGCAAAACCTGCATTTCTATCAACTTTCTAAGTTTGTGAGAGCAGTACTTAAAAGTGTCCCTATTTTTGTGCCTTTGTACCCCCATTATTTTTGGCTTTGTCCAGATTTCTTGATCTAAGAGGGTGAGAGGTATGTGCTCAGTGGTATGGTCCAGATGTACACAGACCTCATTGCTGCTGCCAGGGATCACTCTCCCCTTATGACACACACACACACACACACACACACACACACACACACACACACACACACACACACACACACACACACACACACACACGCCACACACACACACCCACTTACGCAGTCACTTCCTCATTCATAGGTTCATAGGTTCATACTAGGCTATCTGCCCTAGGGCATTTATAAGCCTAGCCAGAGTGGTGTTTGCTTTTCACACCCGTTTTAAATTAATTTTTTAGCTCAATGGGTTTCTTTAACGGCAGCATATGGCATCGGGGTCTTTCCAGTTACTGCAGGTGTCTGGTAAGGTACATCCTTACCACCAAAGGGATGACTATACACTTTTGGCCATGGCTCTGGCACCAGTTGTCTGTTTCTATGGGCTGGAGAGTTGATTATGGTGCCCAGTTTGCAGTGTCTCAAAACTTGTCAGCCAACAGTCCTTCTTCCGTGTCCTGTTGTACGCCGAGAATATATACCTAACAAGAGAGATCCCAGGACTGAGCCTTGTGGGACACCACTTGTAACTGGTTTGGAGTCTGACATGGCTCCAGCAATTTCAGCCAGTTTGCAACCCATCTAGTGACATAGGGTTTATATTTAAGCTGGTGAGCTTATCTATAATGCCCATGGGGGGTATTAAGGCTTTTAGGTCCAGGTAGGTAGTGTTGACTGTGTGACCCCCCTCAATGGCTCAATGTGACTGTCAAAGAAATCAAAGAATCGACCAGGTTTAAGAGGCAGATCTTAACCCTTAACAAAGCCAAACAGTAGGATCCTGGTGTCTGTAGGTCCAATATTTATTATTTATGAGGTCCATGATGATCCTTTCCATAGCTTTGCAGACCAAGCTAGTCATACCTGCAATCATTCACATATTCATTCACACATTGCTCTCACACATACACACACACAGCCACTTCCTCATTCATACCTGCGTTCATTTACACATACACAGCCACTTCCTCATTCATACCTGTATTCACTCCCACATCACTCCCACTCTCCTGATCTCTCTCACACACGCGCACACACACACACACACACACACACACACACACACACACACACACACACACACACACACACACAGCCATGTCTTCATTCATTCCTGCATTCACTCACACATCGCTCTCACTCTTCCAATCTCACACACACACACACACACACACACACACACACACACACACACACACACACACACACAGCCTCTTCTTCATTCATTCCTGAAGTCATTCACACATTGCTCTCACTCTCCTGATCTCTCACACACACACACAGACTCTTTTGCTTTCATGCATGCATTCACTCACACATGCAGACAGACACATACACTCTCATACAGGCATTCAGTTACCTGACGGCCCGGTTCCAAGTGCTCCACGGTCCGGTACCGGTCCACGGCCCAGTGGTTGGGGAGGCAGCGGTCCCCAACCACCTGGCTGTGGAGCACTTGGAACCAGGTTAAATAAATAAATGTGCACTTTATTATGCGCACCACTGGCCGGTCTCTGGAAAATTGCCTTACATTGATACCTGTCCTTGGTGCAAAAAAAGTTGGTGACCACTGGTATAAGGGGACTGTCTTCTTAGTTACAACTAGTATAATATAAGGGGACTGCCTTCTTAGTTAGCACTAGTATAGTGTAAGAAGACTGCCTTCTTAGTTAGAACTAGTATAGTATAAGGGGTCCATCAAAGCACAGAAAAGAAAATAATGTTTCCAAACATGCCCTAATTACATACTTTTAAAAGTTCAAGATAATTAAAATACAACAAATGTAAAGCAAAACAAATTTAAGCTGAAGAGAAATGCAATAAATAAGACTAAAATAATAAAAACAATGCAAAATTGCAAACCTTAATTGTGGAACTGCAAAGTGTAAATAGGTACAACAGAATATCTCAATGGACGTAAATGCCAAGAGACACAATGTAGAAACCTAAACGTCAACATTGGACATGTCAGCATATAGGGAAAAACGTGATGTGTGTGATCATGGCACAGTAGGGATCGGAAAAATTGGCTCTTTACTCGGTGTAGTGCAATTAGAGCCACGTCAAAGTCATATGGGTCTCTAGGCAGGATACTGGACTGGGGCCCCCCATCATGTGACATTATGATCTCATCATAACCCCCATTATTCACTATCCTTCAGTGTCTCCAGTACATTTCCCCACACAAGCTTTACAGTTTAACTTTATGTGATTTTTCTCTTTGAGAAAACATCCACAAGATCATCAAACTCAAGTGTTTAACCAAAGCTGATTCCACTGCTAACAAAGATAAAGCAGATAACTGTTCTTGGCCCATGGATGTTCTTCTTTCACTTTTTATCCTTTTTATACAAGAGAAGGACCTCTCCCCACTGTCATTGGCAACAGACATACATAGGAATATACGGAGCACAGTTTCAACATTGGGAAATGCTTCCTCAAGTGAAATAAAGCACAACAGCAAACTGTGACAACAAAACCCATCTGAAATGTTGTTTTATTACAGCAGCTGCATGTATCTGAATATGTAGTGTGTCTGTATATAGTATGTGCGTGTTTTTACATGCGTGTGTGTATGTACCAGCCCACTGCAATACCTACAGTAACTCTCAGCTTTGCTTTCTATTATCAGAAGCAGTCACCATCCATAGCTCTCTACACATCAGGGACAAATCCAAAAATAATTATGGAACAGTCCAATCATCGAAAGTACAATAAATTATCGTGCTTTTAACCGTGGTGGTTTGTCTCTCATTTACACACTTTTGTCTTGTATATTAGTTGACTACTGCATACCTCTCATCCTCTTAGCCCAAGAAGTGTATAATAATGGGGAGGGAGCAAAGGCCCAAAAATAAAGACAAATTGCTCTCTTATAACAGGAAGTGTGTTGTTAGCATGCATTGTCTGAAGGATATGGAACATCTGCCAGATATGAGGAACACAGACCTAAAATATGGGGCAAAAATCTGGACATTCTATTCAGACCTTAACAACTAGGAGAGGTATACGATACCTTTCAGTCTCAACCTCTTAGCACAATTGGGCAAGACAAAAAAAATAGGATGTGATTTCCCCCAACTCTCAAAAATGTCTCAGAATACCTCTGGTGACCTGCACTCAAGTGGAAACTCAGTCTCAGTAAAAATTAACATCTACCATATCATGAAATGTGACAACTTCATATGTCAACAACTGACACACCTTTAGAATAAACTCCTACTCTCAGGTAAATTCAGGATATCAATCTATAACTTCAAGAAGGAAATGGATGACTATTTAGACATCAGTAAAGTTCCAGCCAGAGCCAGATCTTGGCAAACAATGCTAACCCATTCATCTTTGTTCACTGAAATGTTCTGGTAATCATATGTAGCTACTTTCTGACAGATATATAAAAATTATAACATATATGAAAGCTGTCAAAGTGTCCCTAAAAGTATAAATTAATTTTACACAAACTAAGATATTCTGATATAGTGAAACTCTAAATTCCATTGTCAGCTGTGTAAAAATGCAGCCCGTTGCATTATCTTTCTGCTATAAAACATAATACTCAAGCTAATGTGCATAACTAATGTCTCGTAGTTTGTATTGTGTTAGACAATACAGGTGGGCATTCCGGGCAGCAGGTATACTTTTGGAATATCAAATCAGAAACATACTTTTGTAATAACCTGAAATAAACATTGGAACAATTTTACTGTGACATAATGAGGAAAATTCATAAAAAGAAACCAGAAAACCAGGTACATGTAAGATTTTGTTTGATGGCTTATTAAATTAAAAATGCAGTTCATTGTCAGGATTTTTTTCAGGCTGTATCTTAATATAGGTTAAGAAAATAAATTTAAGATGTGTGCTTCTCTAAAGTAACAATTACGTACAATTTCTGTTCAAAGAGCAGATTCAGACATCAAAACTCTGGACAAAGTCCCAAAACTAGGAACACATTTTAAATATTGTTCTTACAAACTTAGAAAGTTGTTAGAATAAAAGGTATTTTATGTCCTTGCATTTTCTGAAGGATATGAAATCTGAATCTCAAATGCCTTTCATTATTTAGTAAATTCAGTCCTCACTGATTTGCCACAAAAATCCAGAAAACTACAAATTTTATGAGGAACAGACCAAGAATATGAGGTGAAAACCTGGGCAGTTGAGAGGTATAAAGACAGTTGCTTTACTGAGGAATATGTAGTGTTTCATCAGCAAACTGGAGCGCAGCTCTCAGCGAACCAGAGATAAACCCAGAAATAGATCAGCAAACTGGACCACAGCTCTCAGCAAACCAGCGACAAACCCAGAAATAATCAGGGAGTGGGACACTTTTCAAATATTAGTACTATTAACTTGAGACACTGACAAAATAAGAGAATATGAATTAATATACATCTTCTGAAGTCCATAACTCAAATTACTTCACTGTTTATTACATGTAGTTCACACCTTTTCTCCAAAATCATCAGTTGTTAGGAGGGATTAAGATGGACAGATGTAAAATTTGCATCAAAATTAGGGACAGCTGAGACGTATGAACTAGACTGACTTCTGAATTGCCTACCAAACTCAATCCAGCCAGATCAAAAATATGACCTTACACTGCTTTCTCTCTCAACACATTATTAGCACCCTGAGGTATTATATCCATACACATTTCTGCTTTACTGTCAAGTAAGATCACTGTTAATGCAACATGTTTGTTAAAGGATAGGAGCATGTCCTAATTTTTTTATAAATACTATGCTGTGTACTGCATATTGAATATTAAATATTCTTATTATTTTTCTGTAGACATGTAGTGATTTACTTCTGTTCTCCAATGCTATTTCTTTATGCTAATCTTTCTAACTTGAACAAGTCATATTCCCTATATTAGTTAACAACTATCACTGTAATCATACTTCTCAACCTCTTAGAGCAAGAAATCTGGACAGATCCATAAATAATGGGGGAATAAAGGCCCAAAAATAGGGACAATTTTTAAATATTGTTCTTACAAACTTAGAAAGTTGATAGAATAACAGGTTTTGCATTAGCATGAAATTTCTGAAGGGTATAAAGTCTGAAACTCAAATGTCTTTCATTATTTTCTTTAATTCTCAATGATTTGCCAGAAAACTGCAATTTTATGAGGAAACAGACCAAAAATATAAAACAAAAATCTGGACAATTGAGAGGTATGACTATAATTGCACTTAAACATACTGTAATGAAAATGTTCTTTCCACCCAGTCAGACTTTCTCGGTAAACAAATGTAAAATAAATAAAATAAAATCTGGACATCCTGCAAAAATCTAGATAGCTGTTTTGCTGCCAGAATACAATATTACCACATTCGGTTGCATTAACTTAGAATCAAACTAAGAAGGAACTTTGAAGAAAGAAGTTGTAAAAAGACCTTTAATAAAATCACCTTAAAACAATTCATATAAAAAAAGCATTGAGCGCTACCATCCACAAACAAACATAAGTCACTTTAAAGCCCTCAAAACTGGTACATATTCTGTACAGTTGAGACGTATAATTCTTTGGTGTTAGGTGTGTCTGCAGAGAGACAGTATCAAATTTCGGCATTCGGCAATCACCTGCCCCTTACTGTATGCTTGGCACAAGTTAAAAGCTTATTCACTATAAATAATAAATATCATAGCCAGAAAGCAAAGCACTTTTTAACAGGGTTGCCTTCAGTCATGACACATGATAGATTACCATAATTTAATACAACATACGTACCCAGCCAGACACTGCACTGCACTGAACTCTTCTGAGCTTTTTTTTTCTCTTTAACAAGATGGACTCTCTCTCTCTCTCTCTCTCTCTCACAAAATCAGACCAGCAGTAAAACAAAAAAATACACCATAACAGTTTAATGGTCTATGGTAAACCTGCTAGTCCACACTTGCATAACCTGCCACTGAACTCTGAATGGACTGGAGTCCTTCATACCAGGGGGAGGCAGACCAATACACCTGTTTAGTGGTGCTTATTTAGTCTGCCTGAAGGAGAAAAAGAAAACTTCAAGTAAAAATGGGCTCCCATACACTTTGAGTGGAAGACGCCAAGCACATTGCACACAACAGTATGAATCAGATCATAATCCAAACTACAAAAAATAAATCATTGTATTTATATATATAATTTTTATATATTAATTTTCTTTAATTTTTCCCATTTTTGGGCCCCCAACCTTCATGGAGCCTTAGGTGACTGCCTATGTTGCCACTGCTGGATCCAGCTCTGAATGCAATCTCAGTGTTAGTATATATAATTAGCAGGAGAGGTGCAGGGAGGCTCCCCTCGCCCCCTCAAAAAAAAAAAAAAAGATTTTTTCAGTTTCAACATTCTGACTGCCGGTGTTATGACACTCATAGGTTCATAGGTTCATAGGTAGGTGCTAGGCTATCTGCCCGAGGGCATTTATAAGCCTAGCCAGAGTGTCGGTTTTTGCCACCCCATTGATTAATTAACTGAGCCTCTGTCAAGCAGAGCCAATGAAGTGATCCCAGAGGTGTACTTTCTGTTACCCATCCACTCGTCAAGGCTTCTCTTGAAGAGTGCTAGTGAGGGGCTCTGCCTAATGTAGTTAGGAATTTTGTACCAAAGCATGGGGAGTCTCTGTGACAGGAATCTATCCCTCCAGCATGTTCTATTTATTGTTGTGACGAGGTTTAGCTCACTAGAGTGCATGGCTCACAGTGACTTGGATTTCTTTAGGTTGAGCATGTCCATCAGTTCTGACTTGGACATGGCTTTGTAAGTCAGGCAGAGATCACCTCTGAGTAAGCGATATGCCACTGAGTACAGCCGGAGGTTTTTCAGTCAGGCTGCATAGGACATATGTTTGAGGCCAGTAATCCTCTTGGTGAGGTGCTTTTGTGGTCTTTCAAGCTGTTGGAAGTGTCTTCTGAGGTACATCCCAAATGGGGCATTGTACTGTATGATGGGTCTGATGAATGACGAGTAGAGGGGCACTATAACCTCTTTATTTCTACATGTGAACCCCTTAGTAATTAGATGGGCCACATAGAAGGACTTCCTAACTACTTTGGCAATATGATTGTCAAAGGAGAGATTACTATCTACCTGGGTCCCCAGATCTCTTATTACCTCTTCTGTATTAAGGGGGCTGCCACCTATATGGTAATTCATGGGTGTTTCGTTTTTCCCAAAGGAGATGACTATGCATTTTTTGGCATTTAGCTTGAGACCATGACTTTGACACCAGGTGTCTGTCTCAGTAAGGCCTTTTTGGAGGATGTCCGTGTCAGCTGGAGAGTCAGTTATGGCTCCCAGTTTGCAGTCATTGGCGAACTTGGTTATCCATAGTCCTCCTGTGTTTGCCTGTACTTCTGAGAAATATATGTCGAACAGTAGGGGTCCCAGAACTGAGCCTTGCGAGACACCACTTGTGACTGGTTTAGAGTCAGACCTGGAGCCCGCTATTCTTACCATGTGAGTTCTGTCTGTAAGTCAGTTGGCAACCCATCTTGTGACGTAGGGGTTTATGTTCAGGCTGATGAGATTTTCTATAATACCCGAGTGAGGAATGGTGTCAAACGCCTTGGCGAGATCAAGGTAAGCTGTGTGAACCACCTTTCCCTCGTCTATGGCCTTGGTAACTGTCTCGAAGAAGTCAACCAGGTTTAGTAGGCATGATCTGCCCTTAACAAAACCAAACTGGGTTGGGTCAAGTGTTTGGAGGTTCCCAATGTCTTTGTTAATGAGTTCCATGATGATGCGCTCCATAGCATTGCAGACCAGGCTAGTCAGGCTTATGGGGCAATAGTTACTAGGGTCAGTTGTGGCCCCTCCTTTGTGGAGTGGAATAACCATTGCTGTGCACCATTCCATGGGCACGTAGCCTGTGGAGAAGCTGAGGTTGAACAGTGTGTTTAGGTGGGGGGTTAGATCGTTCTGTAGTTCATGCAAAACGTAGCCTGGGACACCATCTGGCCCCATTGATGCTGTGTTTTGGCTTTTGAAAGGGCTGTTTTCACCTGTGCTTCTGTGATTTCCGGGACACTACACTTTTCCGGTATTGTTGTGGGCCCTTTTGAAGGTGAGAGGGAGGTGAAGTTTGCACTGAATCTATCTGCCAGTATGTTGGCAATATCAGTAGGTTCAGTATATTTTGTGCTATTTTGCACTATCTCAGAGCATATCTGTGAGTTGCCACTTAGATTCTTGACATAGCTAAAGAAGGCTTTGAGGTTATCTTTCAAATCCTTGGCTATTTTTCATTTGAAGTTAGCCTTGGATGATTTTATGAGGGACCTTAGTTTCTTACTGATACTGATCAGGGATGTCTTTCCTTCTTGGGATTTGCTTTTTTTCTGAACTAGTTTCCTCCTTTTGTTGTATAACCTGTTTATGGCAGGGGTCCACCAGACTGGTTTCCTTCTCTTAGGGGAGTGAGTCTTGGTTTTGCTAGGGATGGTACGATCCATGCATCCTTGTAGGTGCTCATAGAGTGCAATTGTAAAGGATTCTGCATCTTGGGCAGTGTTATCCTTTAGCGTGGGGGCTGTGAAACTTAACACCTCTGCCTTAAGTAAGGTGAAGTTTGCTTTAGAAAAGTTTTTCACTGTGGTTTCCTTGGTTGGGGGTGGTGGTGGGGTGTGGACATCCAGGGTGATTAGTTTATGGTCTGATCTAACCAGTGACTGGTTGACCTCCGGTACAGAGCACATGTCACCCATGTTGGTGATGACCAGGTCCAATATGTTGTGGCCTCGGGTAGGGGAGTTTACCAGCTGATCCAGGGCATTTGAGTTGATAAATTCCAGGAAGCACTGTGCCTGGGAGTTTGTACTCAAGTAGTTTTCCCAGTTAGTGGTAGGGTAACTGAAATCTCCCAAGATCAGGGTGTTCAGTAGGACCTTCATGTTTTCCAGTGTTTCCAGAAAGGCGGAGTGGTGGTCCTGGGTCATGGCGGGTGATCTGTAGCAGGTCACAATTTGCATTGCAGATTTGCCCGATGTTAGTTTCACATGGATGATCTCAGAGGTATCATGCTGCGCCACTAACCTGGAGGTGTGGGTATCCTTGATGAATATGGATACACCCCCTCCTTTTGTGTTTCGGTCCATGTTCTGTGGACGAAATTTGTGGTATGAGTTGTAGCCCAGTAGTGCTGGAGTGCTCTCTGGAGCCTTGAACCAGGTTTCAGTTACTGCACAGATGTCGACATTCTCCATACTTAGGAGTGCTTCAAGTGCATGCATTTTGAGATTTAAACTCCTGGCATTGAGTAGCATAACCCTCAATTTTTTACTTGTGCTGTTTACGGAGGTGGGTTTGAATTTTGAGCCTTACCTAAAAAAGGCACTATGGGGGCAGCAAGAGCCTTGGCCAGTATTCGAAAGCCAAGGGGTGACAGGTGCAAGCCGTCTCTTCTAAGCAATGGCTTGTTGAGCATGTCATCCCAGGCTGACAGACACTGGATCCCCTTTGAATGATACCAGAAGCTTAGCCAATTGTTGAAATTGATCATTTTTTTCTTTATACTGAGGTATCATTCTTGGTAAGGGCAGGATGCTACTCAGGGTCAGGGTCATACCCGCCTGGGCTACATGATCAGAGAGTTCTTCCATGTCTCTTTTAATGTAGTCCAGGGAGGTACGGCTCAGGTCGTTCACACCAACATGAACAATGACAGAGTCATATATGTACTTGTTCTGGAGTGACCTGAGTGCTTGTGTTATGTGGTGGATTCTGGCTCCCGACAGGCAGCTAACAGTAACCTTCTCCTTGTCCAGCCTAGTGAGTGGGGCGTCAGTGTGTCTGACTATTGAGTCACCTATTACTAGTGTGTTAGGTATTTTATTTCACCTTAAGGGCTGTGATTGTGTGGCACATTGATTTTGTGTTTTATGTGTTGTCTGGTTTGTGACGGGAGGTGCAGGTTTTGTGGGTGTCTGCTTTGGAGCTCTCTGATGCTTTTGCAGGTTTTTATTTAGAACCTCTGAGTATGATTTTGTGTATTTATGTGTATTTTTTGCCAATGTTGGTTTAGTAGGTCTATGTGAGGCTGGAGGTGTGGTGCAAGTGTTAACCTTCTCCTCATGACTGTCTGTTCCAGTCTTGGGTGGAGATACCTTAGCCCCCAGTTTGGCTGTATAATTGCATCTCTCACATATGTTAGTGTTTTGTGGTAGGAGGAGAGGGCTGTCTGTGTACATGAGGCAGTTGTAACATTGCCTCAGGTTACCCAGATTCACCAGCTGGACTGGAGAGTACACCTGAAGTTGCCCTTTGGTCATGCCTTAATAGTAGGCTGAGCTGCTTAGTTGCTTGGTTGGTGAGGGGTGGATAAAGAGCCTTGCCTTGCTGGGCAGTCAAGTGTCGGGGTATATTAGTGCTTGCTATTAGGTCTGAGCAAGTGCTGGACTGTAGGATGCTTTTTGAGTGTTGAGGTTGAGAGTTAGACTAGTTTCAAGTTAAAAACTGAAGAGGAGACTTAGTGGAGCCGGGAATAATTTGATCCTAGCTAACCGGTGCTGCCCGGCGCACAAAACCATGCAATGCACTTTTTAAACTACTAACTTCTGGGCTGGAACCACTCCTCCAGGGACAGATGGCTGCTCAATATTTGATCTAAATGTATGAATCCCTATAGGTATCCAGCAACAGTAAAAACAACATATTGAAATCATGGACAAGCAGGCTTTTTAAAATGATAGGACACTTTGCAAAGAGTACATGCAGCTTTAAATGATCATCCAATTCTGGAGCATATATTGTAAGAAGAATCATGTTACAATGGCATTTCCTGTCAGTTTTGGAGGTAGAGCCAATCATAAGACAAAACTAACCAGTTTTAGAGATGCAAGAACATTAGTACTGCTTAGAAGATTAACAAACAATTTTTTTTTATGTATGTGACCATACAGAGTTTTTAATATTTTGGGTTAAAATTCAGAGCGAAACATTTTCTTTAGACCATCTAAATAATGGCCTTTCCTAACATCCAGGCAGCATAACTTTTAGAACCTGAAAAAATAAAGTGAAAGTACTCTAATTCATTGTGCAAACTCAAATTTGAAAGAAGACAAAATTTTGCATACAATTATTTTTACAAAGTACCTGTGTAAAAAGTAAATTGAAAGTCTGAGGCAAAATACTGAAAACTACTGAAGATATGAATATATGTTTAACCCTGGAGAATAAGAGATATGTTTGCTGATTTTCTACATTCTTGTTCAGAATGCACAGCAAGCATATTCCGTCAGGGCACACCTTATAAATGTGATTGACCATTTCTGACATGTAAACTAACTTTACTTGACATGCATTACAATAGATGTAGCACTGGCAAATTACTTTTTTGTTTTTCTTTTAAATTATTTGTAGAACCAGGTGTCCAGGTAGGCTTGCTGACACATTTTTAAACACATTCCTGGGGATTTAATAAAATCCATGTAGGAATATTGGAAAGCCTACACGGAAGGTACTGTGGTCGTGTCTGTGGCTCCCCCTCGTCAGCACACCTTGCATATTAATGAATGTGCACTACTGAGGGAGAGCTGTGTAACACAGTTACAGAATCAGGGTAGGGTGTGTCACAGTGTCCAGAGATGAGGAACACACCTCCTGCATGGCAATGTAATAACAAAATTAAATTTTTTAATTTTTTGTTTTGGGTTTGCACAGTGCTTAGCTGTGGACACGTGCCAGGCATCTACAAATAGAAACTGGATACATTTAATTATGAAAGCAAAGGTCAAGTTTAAGCATAGCTGAGCATGTTTGCATGGTGCACAGCTATGCTCAGCTACACTTAAACATAGTGGCGTGATATATGTAAAAGTATAAGAGTATTTCACACAGCTATGTAGCTGAATGGTTAGAGTGACAGCCATAGGTGCAGGGTTCGAATACACAGACAGGTTATTTTGTAAATACATATTTTGAGAATTATTTTAAGTCCCGATGAAATAATTGTGTGATTGCACAGACAGGTTATTAATATTATTTTGCAAATACACATTTATGAGCTGTACTATTAAGCCATGATTGAATTTTGTATGAATTTTGTATAAAAACACAGACAAGTTATTAAGCATGTATGTTGCAAATACACATAAGAGTATGTTTACACCCTTGATGGAATATTGTATGTATGCACAGACATTTTATTAAACATTAATTTTGCAAGTACATAATTATGAAATATATTATTAAATCCTGAAGTGCTGCACTCAGCTAAGCTCCGCTAAGCACAGCTAAGCATAACCAAGCACTGCTTAAACTGGGAATGTTCTAGCAGTGCCAGCCTTGCTAATCAATGCCTATTTAAGTATTGCTCTGTCCAGCTAAGCTGGTTTGCGCATCGCTAAGCATTGCTAAGCCTTGCCAGTTTAAGTCCTGCTCAGCTGAGCTCAGCAGGTTTGCATGGTGCTAAGTGAAGCATCAGATATGGCCCAATGGTAGCAAAGGGTGGGAAAATAGCCTTATTTAAGTTGAATAGGTGGGAACACAGCCAGAACCTGTTGGAGTTTGACCCTTGAAGGAACTCTGGCAGGAGTTGGAAAGGGTGCGTGTTTCCGAGTGCAGCGGTGGGGCATTTTGGATTCCAGGGTTATGGTTGGACTCCTTGTAAAAGACCATGACATCTGGCTGCTACAGGGCCAGTAGCAGGGGTCAGAATACAAATCGGAGGCATGGGACCAGCTAGCATGCAATCTCACCAGTGCAACTGGTACTCCCCACATAGGTGAGCAGGGGCATCACCATTTTGATGACTTGAAGCATAGGAAGGGGGATCTCTTGGCCACTTGGATCCAAGATGCCCAGGATGACAATGCCCCACAAGTTTGTAAGTATTCTTAGCATTGTTTTAACAATAACTAATCTGCATGTGTGATAGACAGGTACACATAATGGTGTGTTTCTCTCCCGCACAGCTGCAGAGGAGAGAGTTCGTAACCTGGAGGCCCATG
Organism: Protopterus annectens; assembly: GCF_019279795.1. NCBI lineage: Eukaryota > Metazoa > Chordata > Ceratodontiformes > Protopteridae > Protopterus > Protopterus annectens. Next base: position 634,381,955 of record NC_056732.1, on the reverse strand, counting down.
CAGGGTACCTGGCTAGGATGCACTATGAGTGTGGTGAGTACAGATGTATCTTGCAATCTATAGTCATATAAACAAGAAAGAGTACAGTAGTAACTGACAGTAGGTATATTCTGTTTTGAGTGTACTGCAATGAATGTGGTCATAGACCTGGACTGATATAAGTGAGTAATTCCAGCTACAGTTCAATAAAGATGAAAGCATGAAACCTGCTTATGTTAAGGAAATAAAGTTACTACCGCATTAATAATGTTAAGGAAATAGAAGTTTCTACTGCATTATTAATGTTAAAGAAATAGAGTTCAACTGCATTCATAATATTACAGAAATAAAGTTACTACTGCATTAATTGTTGAATTACAGCTGTCTTGCAACACCTGTATTATCTGAAGTGTTCATCCATAAAGATGGTTAGATGTACACCAGTCACTGCATGATTTCACCCCTATTAAAGCTGTGTTGTGCAAAATGTGTGTATTTTTGGCTGTTGGTCAAGAAATCAAGTATTACAAGTGCTGTGAAGTAAACACAGGAATAATACCATGGAGTGACTGAAGGTTACCTGATAAAGACTGTTTTGCTAAAGTGTAGATGTGGAGCTGTACTACAAGATATAATGCATTATGATATTTGTTCTGCACTAAGATCTGAACCTAGAATAGGAACGGCTAAGGTATAATAGTGTGTATCTCAGGATTGTCTTTAACTTAATTGTGTTAACCATTGCATTTCAGCTATATGTATTCCTGAACTTAGTTATGCTGCTGCAGGCAAGTATGAAACTGTAATAGCTGTAGACTGCAAATATACCATCTGTAGCTGTATATGGGTCAGGTAGGCAACCCAGCACTCCAATATGGTCTGTACACATCACACATATATCCACCCACTAGGAGTTAAATGTCTACACCTGCATTCCATGTATTAATGCACAGTTCACCTACTATCTCTGTCATGCATGAATCTCATGCTTGTGTGTTCAAGTGTCACTGCAGTCTTGTATAACACTTTATCTATATTACCAGGTCACAGTTTGTTACCAGGTGAGCTCTAGGCATATATCAGTCAATCATTATTCAGCAGTGGCTCAGTAGCTCAGTTTGATAACCGATAGGTATGATGTACATTTTGTCACACACAGACTGGAGTTTGAATCCAGGGACAAGCGCTACTAAAATTTATAGAAACAGTTATGTATTGTTAACAGATGTTCTCTCCACATGAAAAACAGGTAAATAAATGTCTGTCGTAGCTGTTTGAATGGGTTATTAATTTGTGTGTCCAGATGTACCAGAGTGTTAACAGCATTGCTTAGCAATGTGATAAGACTTCAGTAAATAAAAATACAAGTACAATAGTAATACAAGTTAATAAAACAAATAAAAAATGTATAATCTTGGTATGGCTGTATGCCTGGTGTGTCTGTGAATGTCTGTTGATAGTCTAACCCCATGCCTGCCAAAGAAGGCATGATAAGCGTAAACTCTCTGTACTGTGCACGATGCATGTCTCTCAAGTGTCACACTGTCATGGACTGTGATCACTATTGCCAAATCCCTGGGACACAAATTTAACATCCACTTCATTTATCTCAGTAGCACAGTCACACTACATCAGTCCACAGTACACCTTGGTAGTCACATATGTTCCCCTGACATGTAATAGTCCCCTGTAGTTGTGTACCTGTAGGTGTTACAACTTGGCCCATACTGTCCCATGTGGATAGTTTGAGAGGTATGTAGGTACTACAGAAGCTATAGGGCACTTATATACTTAAAGTAAGGGCAGACATGTAGAGTATATAAGAGTACTGTTGCAAACAATATAACCTATACTGGTACTAATGGAATGTCTCTCGCTCTCCCTCCACTCCTTATCTGCATCATAATTTATTATTGTTATATATCGAGTATGGTTTACGTTTAACATATGTTGTTCTCAAAACATTATGTTGGGTCTCGTCTTTTATTACTGTCATATATTACAATGGTTGCATACTAACATACCTTGTTGAATTACCTATGGTGTTGGCCTTATGCTTTAACTGCTACTGGCAAGCTGTTACAATACTGAGTATTATCCCCCTTATTGTTGTGTTCCATATGGTATGCAATGTTATCTTACTAGGTTATTTGCAACATCCTGGCATGCTGTTATAACTAACGTTTAAATGTTCTGTTGATTACTAACCTATACACTGTGAAAAACATTAACACCATAGCTCTACTGGGTAGGTTGGTTCCTGGTGATCTGCCTACCCTACCTCAGCTGGCCATGGCACTGGGTCCCAGCACATCTGGGACCCAACCTGGTGCTGCCCCCTCCGCTGGTCCTGCACCAACTACAGGTGGAATGGCCCCAGGGGACAAGGCCCGCCCAACCCCTGGAAGTGGGCATGGAGAGGAAGTTGTCACCCAGTGACAGATACCAGGGATAGTGCACAGGATCGTGCGCCATGGGTTTGATGATCACCTGCGCTGGATTGAGGGCAGACTGGCCAACCTGGAGGGGTAGGCTGGCCCCGATGCCCAGACACCCAACGCAGCCACATTCGGGGCAGTGAAGGAGCACTGGTGACTGCCCATGGGTGGGGAGCTCAGTCTCACTGCTGCTATCTGGGAGCATATGGCTCTCCGATTCCACAACACCCTCCCTGTCCAAGGTGTTTATCCCCCTCGTGTCATATACCACCCCTGTATGCTGTCTTGTCTGTCTTATCTGTTTGCAAATGCTATCTCTCCTACCCAACTTACCTCCCCACATGTACCTATAGCCCTTCCCCAACATTCCACTCTCTCCTTAAAAAATAAAAATGGACATCTGTCCAACAAAAAAATATCGCCCCATACATACCTCTCCATTTTGCACATGTGCAATGGACACAATTTAATCATTACATGTTTCAATCAACATATTTATGATGCCCTCAGAGGATCCAAATTCCAACCTCCCTCCAACATCCCCACTTGTCTTTCAGTATGTTTTTCCACCTTGCCCCCATTTCACCACTTTCCTATCACCCCTTTTTTTCTTTTCTTTTTTTAAATTAGCACGGGTTTAAGCAGAGCTAAGCGACATGTCGCTCAAACCCACGCAAACCCACATATAACTGCCTTAATCACCTTCTGTGTTTCTGACACTGTTAAGCACAACAGCAAAATAATCACCCCAGCTAAGTCTCTAACACAGGACCCTGTCATCTACAGCATAGTGCATTAGCCCACTAAGCCACTCAGCTCTGAAGTATAACAGGTGTTTCCATAAACAAATTCTGATTGCCAGTGACACACTGCTTATACATATAATGGGAAAAATGACAGCATACTTGGGACTGTGATGCAGACACCAAACCAGTACACAACCACATAAATGTTGATGGATGTACGTAAGGCCCAGGTTATCAGGTAGAACTGACAACTGCACAGACTGTTGCAGAATGTCCACAGTTGTGCCACCTACTTTTGGCACAGTTGTCACAAAACCTATTCTGTGTGCTGAAGTACTGGCAAGTCAGTACAGATTGAGATTAGAAAAGCATCACAGACAGTTCAGTGTCACACGTCATACCCATCAAACACACATGTTCATGCGAATCCTGTGTAACAGACTGTATGCATGCACATATGTCTTGCAAATACACCTACTATAGTATTGACTAAGTAGCTCAATCTGTTACATTCTTAGCATGCTTTACATTTTGCCACTCACAGTCCTGGCTTCCATTCCAGTCTGTTGCATGCCAAGTACATGCTTGTCAAAACAACAAAAGGGCTGTAGGTTGGGACACACTTCACAAATATGTATAGGCATCCTAAATGTCACTTACCACTCACTGAATGGCACTATTACATAACATATGTACCCGAGGCACATGCCTCACCTGCACTGTTATGGATACCCTGACCCTGTCTATGCTGTGACAACAGAGCTGACACTGCTCCCTCACTGACATATACAGCTTGCTGTCCTGCAGTGTGTTCACAATCCCCAGTATGACTCCTGGGCAGAATGCAGCAGCTGCAGCCTGCAACATATATGGCAGTATGTTCAGCTACCTGCTACAGACTCATACATAAAGGGGTGGGGGAATGATCAAGTGATAGGGTCATGTGTCACTGTCTTCCCCTACAAGCATACACAGCTGATAGACCAGCAGCTACTGCAGCAGCATGCATATTCTGATGCAAATGACGTATGACATCTGTCTGTCTCCTTACTGACCTCAACCCACATTGTTAAACACTCAACTGCCGCATAATCAGAAAGTCTGTTCACAATGGCCAAACTTAGCATGCAAAACTGTGGACATACCACACAAATCTGGACAATGGACAGTAATGTTATCTACCCTCTGTGATGCTGTACTCCCCACACCTCAATAATGTCCATCTCACAGGCCAGGAAAAGGGCCAAATCCTACAGAAAGGCCTTAAATATAGCACTGTGGTCCCATGCCATTGGCTAATGAAAATGCAACCCAGCTGTTCTGGATGCAGTTAGCAAGTGTGAGCCACAGATTGGTGCACACAGGCAATTACCCGTTCATGAGCATTACCTACAAAAGGCAAGCTGCTACCTGTGGTAAACAGGTCTGTGACTTTCTTTACGAAGACAGACTGTGATATTATAAGCATTATACTACAGGATTTCTACACATAAGAATACAGCACTATACCAGGTATGTAATAGAACTCCCCATGTAATGGCATGCAGATGGGAGGATGTGGTTATGGGAAATAGGGATTACAACTGTAGGTCTGTAGTACATATCTTTGAATGAAATGCTGCTGCGAGTCAGCTGTCCAGCACCTACAGGCTTCCCTTTCAGCTCTGTCTGCTGTGACATACATCACAACTGTGGCCCTTTGAGTGCCTCCAACAATGGTCGTCTCACGTACAAATGCTACTGGATTGTGTTTTAGACAATAGTGACAGTAAGTACTGGTGGATACAGCTGACATATCACATGATGTACTGTCAGTCAGCTCCTCCTAGTCTGTGAATGTCACACAAGCATAGTTCAAACATTGCTCAGGTGTCCCTGACTTTTTTGATGTACTCTGGCTAGGTCACTGTGCACTCCACACCCATATGTCATCCCTTGAGAGCTATGGCTAGCATACCTGTTGACCCCCTACAACAGGACAGCAGGTTACAGCCAATAGTAGAGGGGGGACACAGGCCCGGCCTCAGCAACAGAGTGTGCATATCGAGCATACAACATAAGGGAATGAATACAGTACCAGATATTAATGTACCATAACTGTTTTCTGAGGGGTCTGGTGTGTGACAGCCAGAGTCCCCACAGTTTGGGAACAACCATTACATATTGCCCAACTGTTTGCCAGACATCCACATTTGTCTGGCAGAGGGTCCACATATATCAGGCACATGTACACATTCTGCAAACATCTGTGTACTGTGGATGTTGGACACCTACAGGGGGGATATCCTACAGCACGTTTGCAGTGCTGTCTGTCATTTGGTAATGCAGATATTGCTGGACTGTCCCCATACACTTGTAGTATCACTCACTATTTGTCGGATGGTGACTGTATGACATGGTACTGGGACATCGGCCATAGGGGACACACCACAGTTGATGGCAGTGATGGGTGTGGAGCTATAACAACATAGTCCGTCACAGCACACAAGGCCATAACTGGTAAACCTAGGATCATAGGAGGTTACTAGGCTATTGGCCCTGAGGCTCTCATAAGCCTAGCTCAGAGTTTAGCCCATGTTTATGCAAGTCAGCACCCAGTACCTCAATCCAGCAGGGACACAGGTGGTATCCCAAGGGTGTATGTCCTGCTTACCATCCAGTTATCTAGGTTTCACTTAAAAAGGGGCAAAAAGATACTCTGCTTGATGTGGACAGGGTGTCCATTTGACAGCTGGGTGAGTGTCTGGGACACACATCTGACCCACCAAGTCCTGTTGATGTCACAGACCAGGCTGAGGGTGCATGTGTGGACCTTGACTTGCGGATGTGCAGTAGTCCCATCAAGGTGGAGTCCGTGATCGCCTTGTATGCCAGACAAAGATCATAGGTTCATAGGTTGGTACTAGACTATCGGCTCTAGGGCCTATAAAAGCCTAGCCATAACAATTCCCTGGCTATTTCTTCCCACAGTATTTACTTCCCTGGACCCCTATCTAGCAGGGCGACTGACGTGATCCCCAGGGTAAATTTCCTATCTCCCATCCAATCATCAAGGTTCCTTTTGAAGAGGGCCAAAGAGGCACTCTGCTTGACATGTATGGGCAGTCTATTCCTGAGTCTGGGGAGGGTCAGGAACCTATCCCTCCAGAATGTTTTGTTCATTGTGTTGACAAGGTTTAGATCCCTGAAGCGTGTATCTCTGAGGGATTGGAATTTCTTTAAGTGGAGCATGTCCAACAGCTCTGGGTTTGACATGGCCTTGTATGTTAAGCAGAGATTGCCTCTGAGTAGACAATATGTGACAGAGTATAGGTGGAGTTTTTTTAGACTGTCAGCATATGGCATCTGCTTTAGGCCTGTGATTCTTTTAGTGAGGAATTTCTGCTGCCTTTCCAGTTGTTGCAGATGTCTTGAAAGGTATATACCAAATGGGGAATTGTATTCTATAATGGGTCTAATGAAGGATGAGTATAGTGGGAAAATGACCTCCTTTTTTCTGGATGAAAAGCCCTTAGTGATGAGGTGTACCACATAGAAGGATTTCCTGACTGTTGTGGTGATGTGGTTATCGAAGGTGAGACCACTGCCCACCTGTGTCCCGTAGTCTCTTATCACACTTTTGGTGTTTAGTGTACTGCCACCTTTGTGGTAATTCACGGGTACATGTTTTTTCCCAAAGGGGATAACTATACATTTCTTGGCAATGAGCTTGAGCCCATGGCTCTGGTACCAAGCATCTGTTTCTGTAAGGCCCTTTTGTAGAGTATCCACATAATTTGGGGATTCAATAATGGCTCCCAGTTTGCAGTCATCTGCGAACTTTGTTAGCCTGCACTTCAAAGAAGTAGATGCTAAAAGTCCCAGGACTGAACCCTGAGGTACTCCACTTGTCTGGAGCTGGATTTGATCACATCTGGAGAGTCTGTATGAAACTGGGTAGAAGGATAGGGCTTTTAGCCTATCTGTGTATGGTAGATGTTTGAGGTCCTGGTATTCCCTGGTGAGGAACCTCTGTGGTCTCCCCAGCTGCTGCATGTGCTTTGCGAGGTACATGATGAAAGGGGCATTATACTCAATAATGGGCCTTATTAGGGAGGAATACAGGGATGTTATGACCCCCATGTCCCTGGATGAGATACCCTTATATACGAGGTGTGCCATTTAGAAGGCTTTCCTTACAATGGAAGCAACATTGTGGTCAAATGTCATGGTGCCATCAACCTGTGTGCCCAAATCCCTCATGACTGATGACATGAAGAAGAAATATGACTGTCTGTAGTGGATGTTGAGGTCACCAATGTGGACTCAGGAGTTTGCTTTGCAGGATTTCAGTAGTGCTCTTATTTGCTTGTTCAGGCTAAGGAGACATTGCTTCAAATTGGGAACCTGCTCCTTCTTGGTTTTGGACAGCAATAGTTCACTCCTGTTATAGAGTTTATTTATTGCAGATGTCCACCGGACAGGTTTACTTATCCTTGCAGAGGATGATGTAGTCCTATCGGGTATACCTGACTCAATGCATCTATACAAATGCACGTATAGTGCTTTGGTGTATTTGTGGATACTGGTGCTAGTTCCTACAGAGGGGGAGGGGGCTGTGAAGCTGTTTATACCATCTCTCAGGAGGCTGTAATCAACTTTGGAGATGTTTGTATTTCTGACCCTAGCTAGATGGATATTTTGGGAGATGGTGACTGCAAATGTGACTGCTTTATGGTGGTTTTACCTGGAGGATGATACTGTAGGGATGCTGCAGTGGTTACCCATGTTGTTTAATATCAACTCCAAGAGATCTTCACCTCATTTGGGGATAGCAACTAGTTGTGCTAAGGTGATTGCATTGCCAAATTCCATGAATCTCTAGGTATTTGTGTGCTGGCATGAGTAGTTCTTCCAATCTATATTTGGGTAGTTAAAGTCACCCAGGATCAGAGTACAGAGTCAAATCCTGCTAGAGTTGAACAGGTCCATATAGGCAGAATGGGCTTCTTGGTCACATGTGGGGGCCAGTAGCTAGCTATGATTTGAATAGGGGTCTTGGCAATGGTTAACTGCACCTGGAGTATCTCCTGTGCATCTCACTGTTTGACTAGCCTGGAGGTGTATGTCTTTCATATATAGTAAAAGCCCACGTCCCTTGGCTTTACTGTCCACACTTTGGGGTCTGACAGTATGATAGGATGGGTGATCATGCAAGACTGGGGTGCTCTCTGCAGCTTTGAACCATGTGTCTGTGATTGCACAGATGTCAGCATTTTGCAGGGTTAAGACTGCTTGCAATGAGTGCAAATTCATGTTTAGACTACTAACATTTAGCAGCACGGCCTTCAATTTGTGATTTGTTGACAGGTTATGTTGGTAGTGTTAACGTCACTACTTTTCCTAGTAAAGGCACTATGGGGGTTGGCAAGAAGCCTGAAGGCCAGGTGAGACAGATGGAGGCCATCTCTGGCAAAACATCGCGGTCTGTTGATCATATCATCCCAGGATGTCAGGTACTGGAACCTCCTGGAATGGCACCAAAAAACAAGCCAATTGTTAAGGTCAATCATTTCCTGATTGTATTGCGGCATCATTCTTGGTGACGTCAGAATGCTGCTTAAGGCTAAGGACATACCTGCCTGGGACACATAATCCATGGGCTCAATCATATAATCCAGGGAGGTATGCCTCAGGTCAGGCATGCCAACATGGACTATGACACACTCATAACAGTACCTGTTGTTGACAGACAGCAGTGCATATGTGATATGGCAGATTCTGGCACCTGACAGACAAGCAACTGTGACCTTTCCCACTACAGCCTGGTGAGAGGCACATCTGTGTGCCTCACAATGGAGTCTCCTATGACTAATATGTTTGATTTTTGGTGACGCCTTAGCGGTATGGGACACAGGTGTGTGGCTTTGCATGGTATGTGGTGTGGAGGGCTGTGGAGTTTGTGTGTGGTTTTGCATCAGAAGTCTCCTTTGTTTGGGGATGTTTATGTTAAGGACCTCCGCGTATGTGGGTGTGTGCTGTGTAGGTGTGGGTGGTGTGTGAAGTGTACTTATTGTGTTGACAGTCTTTTCAGTGACAGATATGCGGGCTTGAGAGGGAGAGCATGGACTGTAGCTTCCTAATGTCATTCTATCTCTCACAAATTGTGTTCCTTGGTGGTGTTTGTAAATGCTTGTACATGTACATGAGGCAGTTGCTTCACTATGTCAGGATGCCCATATCAACCAGACTGGCATAGGAAATTGTAGGACATTGTCCAGCCATATTTGTCAGAATCTGAGGGAGGAAGGCCAGGGAGACTGAAGGGGTGGGCCTACAGCCCAGGTGCTTAAAACAAAAGTAGCAGGATTACACTGCCACACAGAATGTAGACAGGCTATAAACAAGCAGTAATAGGTGCAACAAAAAGATGCAGTTGAACACCTTAGCGAGCATGCAGCAAGTAGCAGGAAACAACAGGATGAGGAGGGAAATGCATGATGTATTGCCATTGTGTTGCTGATAGCCACATACATACATACTGTGGTGATAGATGGTGGGGTATGATATCGGAGTTAGCAGAAGATAGTGCTGGTAAATGTGGATATGTAGGGTGTGTACATAATGGAGAGCAATGTATGTGGTCCTGTGATGTGTTCCCCTCTTTTTGTCTTTCAGGAGTGATGTACAGACATAGGAAACCATCTTTTTTCTGCAGCCGAGAATGAAGTTATAGTTGATGGCCTCAGACTGCATCATGACATGCTGCTGTCAAGGAGTCACCAAAATCAGGAACAATGTGCTGTACTGTGGGCAGACCTCGTTGCATCAGTAAATCATGTCAGGCTACAGGAAAGAAGCTATGAGCAGGTCCAACACCGAGCCACAGACATGATAAATGCTGCACAGGAAAGGGCCTCAACTCTGGTCAGGGACTGTGCTGGCACCAGTGAAGGGCCTGCAATACAACAACTACTCTCAGCCACAAAGTAGTTCCTGGCAAACATGGGTTCAGCCATTAGCTTGCAAGCATCTATCATCTCATATGTCATGGAGGTGGGTGGCACAGCTTCCACAGCAGAGGAGTGCCCAGGTAAGCCTCCTGTGGTCATCACTTTAATACTGTAGCAGTCATAGTGGCAGCCTCTGCATACCTGTACATGAATGTCAGGTCAATCTGCATTTGGGGGGGTTGTAATGCATACATGTGCACACATACTCAGAATGTCAGCAATGTGGGTAGTTTCACAGTTTGTACTGTACACGTTGATATATGCACATATTATCCTGTACCAATGCCACATTTGTGTTTGCTGACAATACCTCTCCCCCACAATTCTATAGGTACATCTGATGTGGCTGGATTCCAACATCCTGTAGCCGTTGAGTGTGAATCTGTTTTGTTATGGCTCATCTATACCCTAGGAATGTTACCGGCTGCCAGTTTGCTGGGGACACAATTGTTAAGCTTAGCCATAGTACAATATTTGTATGTTCAGTTGTGGTGGGGTTCACTACAGTGCATTGAATTGGTAATCACAGCAGCATATTTGCATACATTTTTGTGTAGGTGTATGCAGTCTACTATACAGGGGCAATAATAATGTGGTGGAGGCGGGTGCACTGTGTTTTAGGTCCATCACATAAACTGACATGTTGCTTATCTCACATGCATATAGTACTGGCAACATTAACTGGACATAGCTGCACTGCATGTTGTTAAGGGCCTGTCTTGTCTCTGTCTATTGTGGTCTGCTTGTGTGCTGTGCATGGGATCAGTAATAAGGTGTGGTATGCATAATGCAGTTGTGGCACCTCACGTGTGTGTGTGTGTGTGTGTGTGTGTGTGTGTGTGTGTGTGTGGGTGTGTGTGTGGATCAGCAGACATAATATTACATGTATTAATGTAGTCATGTTGTCTTCTTCCTCACAGGTGATTCTGGGGGTTGGAGTCTGTCCCCCTCACAACCTGATATCAGTGTCTCATCAGACGCTGATGATGATGGTAGCTATAGTGTGGCACACGTGGGGTTGTTGGGAGCTGAATCTGTCCCATGGGTTGACATCCCACTTCCTCTTCCACACACAGTAAGTATGCCCACACATACCCAGTCCCCTGCGGCCACAGATATTGGACACTCATAGGGTGGTGGCACTGAACAGCAGAGTGTGGCAACTATGGAATCTGTGACTGTAGACACTAGCCATAGCCAGAGAGCTGGTGAGGTCCCACACAGGCAGATTGACAGGGGTACTCGAAGGAGGACTGCTGCCCATCCACCACCTCTCACAGGTGTTACAGCATGAGTCACTCAATGCATGTTTCAGTCCATCATGGAAGCACAGGCACATTCTGAACACAACACCAGACAGATGCTGAGGATCATGGATGCATCACTGTCTGGCATCCATGACTCCATCCATAACATTGGTGACGCCATGCATCATTTTGCTGATGTAGTGGACAGACAGTGAGGTCAGACATTGTCAGTCCTTGACTGCGCATTGTCTGTGCTGGAACATGTGGTGGGAGTAGGGCGTCGGACACATGGACGTAGGTCAGCACCAACATCAGCTGAGAGTCCATGTGGCCATGCACAGTCACACTCTCATAGTGGCAGTTCCATCAGCATTACAGAAGGGATGGTGCAATCCACACCACCAAGAGGTAGGCCATGGGCACATGGTCCTGGGTGGTCCCGTGAAGGACACAGACCCAGCAGACACTTGTCACCGTCAGCAAGTAGTATCGCATCTGATCCTGGGCATGGTTGTGCCAGTGCCACTCCTGGCAGAGCCATTTCACGTGTTCATGGCAAGAGATGGTGAACTGTACATTCTGCCATGTATGGTCCACAGCTGTCCAACGTACCCTCGTGCAGGGCTAGCACATAGTTTGACTGTGTATGCATGCGGACACACACACACACACACACACACACACACACACACACACACACACACACACACACACATCACTGTCACAAGCAGGTCACCAACAAACACACACAGCTCCTCTCCATGGCCCAGCTGACCAGCACCCCCCGACACACACACACACACACACACACACACACACACACACACACACACACACACACACACACACAATGTCAACTGTGTGGCACAGTCTAGGCCTTTGGCAACCCCACACCACACCCTGTGCATGTGATGATACCTGTGCCACATCCCTGTCATTCATACCATCGATGCAGAGGCATGCAAATATGTGTCTGATGCACAGGGTGACTTTAGTACATTTAATGACAGTTTGTAGTGCAGTAGTGTTATGCCTTGTAAGGTGCTGTCTGCTGGTATATGTCATGAATACACATCAAAGTGTATGTACTTTTGTTCCATGATGCTGTACTGGTGATAGTACTGCTGACTGACAGTTGTCTCCCACACCTTTTTCTGTTTCTGTTCCAGGGGTCTGTGTCTATGCTGTGGAGAACCGGTACCAATGCAGCGTCTCAGGATAGTATAATGGCAATGCAGAAATGAGACTTTGGCAAGGTATAGCTGAATATGCACATGGTTACCTAGGTGCATATGTGTAAAACCATGTGTCAGGGACAACGGTGGCAGACAGCATAGTCTTGCATGCATACCCCATGACACAGCATGCTACTCTTGATACATGTCACCTGGGAGTTCAGTAGGATCATAGGTTCATAGGATCATAGGAGGTTACTACAGTAATGGCCCTGGGGCCCCTTACAAGCCAAGCCATTATTTTAGCACCAGAAAGAAACATCAGTCAGCACCTGTTGCCTCTGTCAATGAGGGACACCAGTGGGACCCCTGAGACAGATTTGTGGTTTCCCATCCACTCATCACATCTGCTTGAAGAGGGTCAGTGTGGTACTCTGATGTGAATGGGAAGTGTACTCCTGAGATAGGGCAGCCTCTGTAAGACAAACCTGTCTCTCCAGTAGGTTGTGTTGATGTTGCATATCAGATTCAGGCCTACCGTGCAGGTAATGCGTGAGGAGTTAGATTTACAGATATGGGGTAGCTGTAGTAGGGCAGGGTCCAACATTGCCTTGTAGGCATGACACAGCTCAACTCTGAGCAACCTGTCTGATACTGAGTGGAGCAATAGTGATTTGAGCCTATCTGCATGGGACAGGTATTGGTGGGCATGGATTACCTTTGTCAGGTATTTCCAAGGCCTTTCCAGTTGGTGCAGATGTCTGGATAGGTACATACCAAACAGGGCATTGTAGTAAAATATTGGTCTACAGAGTGAGGTCTATAGAGAGGTAATAGCCACCTTTTTTCTGGATGAAATCCCTTTACAAATGAGATGAACCATGTACAAGGCTTTTCTGACCACTGCTGCTACACAATGGTTGAATGCAAAATTATCAACCTGAGTACCCAGGTCTCTCAACACAAGTTGTGTGTTTAGGGGGTTGCCATTGATGTGGTAAACAGTGGGGCCATGTCTTTGCCGAATGGTATGATGATACAGTTTTTTGCATTTAGCTTGAGGCCAGGACCTTGGCACCAGTCCGTAGTTGATGGAAGACCCTCTTGTGGTATGTTAACATCATTTGGGGAGTCAGTGACAGACAGCACCCAACTTACAGTTGTCCACAAATTTGGTCAGTACCTACAAATGTAGGTGGTGGAGCATAGCATTCATGCCTAGATACATGTGGGTTATTTAAGGGTAGCAGCAACTCACAGGGCCTCAAAATGTATACATATTGCACACACATAGGCAAGACAGACTAGGGTTGCCACCTTATCTAATGCCCAATGTGGGACACTTTTTGTAGTAACGTGACAGTTGGCAGGACAAAGCATACCCACGGCGAGTGCAATGGACAGACCTTCACTTTTTTGACAATATAACATCTTATTTTTGTAGCATTTGCCAAGGTTATGCTGTTTCTCATAACATTTAGGTGTTTGTGATGTAAAATGACTGTTTTATGCAACTATTAGAATAATATAGGAAATGTTTGTTGTCCTACACTCTGGCCAAACATGGACTGCAACTTGTACAGAGGGACAGGTAGTAACTGTCACACTGCTGCAAGGAAATATACGTACACACACATACACACAAACTGTCTTGTTGAGAGTAGAATCCCTACCTGTCAAGTTGTACATACTATAGCATTACATACATATCACATGTGAAATTGAGCTTATGTGTTTTGGAGTGTTTGCCACTACTGTTCAGGTGGATGACATCTGCTGCACTGTAAAGGTTGCCAATGTGGGGGTTAACAGGTTTGCACAGGCCCTTAAAACTGTATAACCATTGCACATACACAGGCAAGACAGCCACACTGCTGTGAGGGGATATGCTTACACACACATACACTCACAGAGTTGGCGGTTTTGGGAATAGAACCCCTACCTTTCTAGTTATATACACTATAGCACTACGTACTTATCACATGTGCCACAGAGCTATTGTGCTTAGAGAGTGTCAAAGTGTGCTTCTAAGGTGGATGACATCAGTAGGCCCTGAAAAGGTTGCCAATGGGAGGGTTAACAGACCCTTAAAATTATATAACCATCACACACAGGCAAGATAGTCGCACTGTTGCAAGGGGATATGCTTACACACACACATACACTCACAAAGTTGTCGGTTTTGAGATGAGAACCCCTACTTATCTAGTCATATATACTACATTGTTACGTACTTATTGCATGCGCCACAGAGCTTATGTGTCTGAAGAGTGTCCAACTGTACTTTTAAGGTGGATGACATCAGCAGGCCCTGTAAAGTAAGCCAATGTGGGGGTTAACAGGTAGGCACAGGCCTTAAAATGTATTAGCATTGCACACACATAGGCAAGACAGACACACTGCTGCAAGGAGATATACTTATGCACACACACTCACAGAGTTGCCATTGTTGGGATTAAAACCCCTACCTATTAAGATGTATATACTATAATGCTACATACATATCACATTCGCCACTGAGCTTATGTGCTTGAATAGTGTTCTAACTGTGCTTCTAAGGTGGATGACATCAGCAGGCCCAGTAAAGTAAGGCAACGTGGGGGTTAACAGGTAGGCACAGGCCTTCAAAATGTATTAGCATGCACACACATAGACAAGACAGACACATTGCTGCAAGGGGATCTACTTACACAAAGACACACGCACACTCACAGAGTTAAAATGATTGACCATTTCACAGACATAGGCCAGTTGGACGTGTGTATACTGCTGTATGTGGATTACACACACACACACACACACACACACACGCACGCACACACACACACACACACACACACACACACACACACACACACACTAGAACCCCTACCTATCTACTAATACACACTACAGCTCACCATACTAGTTGCACGTGCCACTGGTAACAATTGGTATACAAGTGGCTGCAGCACTACATCAGTCTATACCTTTCTGTGTCTCTCTTCCCCTCTCTGTCTACTATATATATGTATCTATATAAAAGACTACAGCTACATATATATATATATATATATATATATATATCATATATGTGCCACACACTGATAGATAAGGGTAATCATGTCTGATGGGGATAGAGAGAGACAGTTAGGTATACATAGCTGTCTGTATGCACAGGGATATATTGCCATCTCAGTTCTACAGGCAGATAAGGCTTCAGACATGGGCTGAAATTAGCTAACTGTAGGAGTGTGCTCAGTGGGACCATCAGTACTTACAAGGGAACTCCAGTCCAGACCTACTTGTACTCTAGTCTGGGATTTTGTGTGCTACAGTCAATTGGCTGCCGCATCTGATTAAACCATCTTGCACCTCCCTGATATAATGTCCAAGGGATTCCACAGCTGCTGCTTCTTCTTCTTTTGGCTTTTTCCCAGTTAGGGGTCACCACAGCAAATTACCTGTCCGCTCATGATTGGCAGTGGAGTTTTACAGTGTCGAGTTGCCAGCCGCCGGGCTCAACCTTCCACTGAAGGCACACACATGCACACACTCACACCTAGGGCCAATTTAGAGTGTCCAATTCACCTACAGCATGTCTTTGGGATGTGGGAGGAAACCGGAGCATCCGGAGGAAACCCATGTGACCACAGGGACAACATGTAGACACCACACAGAAGGCACCCCAGCTGAGGATCAAACCGGAGAACCTCTTGCTGTGAGGTGGCAATGCTAACCACTGCACCACGGTGGCCACCCGCTGACCATAATATCTGACTCATATCTTGGGTGTGTACAGATTGTATTAGACTGAACAGGGGTATTCATCCTATGTCTGGTATGTTTTACATAGCAATGTGTTTTCCTGGTACATCAATGGTAGATCATTATAGACTGTGAGGAACTGCTGACAGACATTTGAGTTACTGACTCCATGCACAGCAGGGAACCCATGCTACTGCACAACCTGTTCTACTCTGCACTTTCTAAATTTGTCTGGCTAGTAGTTCATCCTTCTCCTTATATGTGGGCCTTTCTCCAACTCCTGTTCCTGGCTTTGTCCACAGTTGCTTCTCTATGTAATTGTAGGCATGCTGTGACTGGGGTACAAGATGTAACACCACACACAGGGTTACAGACTTCACATGTCTGACTGTACCTGTTTTGCAGGATGTCCAGCATTGCACCCCATATGTCTGCTCTGGTCCTCAGACAGTTTGTGTTGTATTGGTATTATAATGCTACATGGTGTCCATACCTCTCAACCTCTTAGAGCAAGAAATCTGGACAAAGCCATATATAAAAGTGGGACACAGGCCCAAAAATAGGGGCAATTTTTTAATATTGCTCTTACAAACTTAGACAGTTGGTAGAATAACAGTTTTTGTATTAGCATGAATTTTCTGAAGAGTATGAAGTCTGCATCTCAAATATCTGTCACTATTTTCTAACATCATCCTTTATTGATTTGCCACTAGTTTGCCAGAAAACTGCAATGTTATGAAAAACAGACCAGAAATATGAGGCAAAAATGTGGCCATTCTGCGAAACTCTGTACATTTGAGAGGTATGATGCTGCCCACTGATTTGTTGTAAGTACTGGCACCATTACGTGACAGCCTTTACATCCTGCTCCTTCTCTGACTTGTTACAACCTGCTGCTCTACTAGCCACCATCTAGGTTACTCAGAGATGTGTACTGTCCATATCTGTGGCTTCCTGTCCCTCCATTTTCTCTGGTTTTGTCCAGATTTCTTTCAGTAACAAATAGTGACATATGGACAGTCTGTAGAACTCCTACCATAGGTGTAGCTCACATGCAAAATAGTAGACGCAGCCAGTCTCGAACCATAAACACCATCAACCATGGTAATGTACTTAGCTCACTAAGCCACAACAGCCACCAGACAGTGCAGTTTAATTCCTGACACTATCAACCACAGACATACTTAGCAAATTGACCCCTGCATATTGTGGAAATGGAACATGTCACCAGGTTGATTGGGACAACCCTGGGACTGTGTGGTCTGCTGCTATTACCTTGCAAACATAAAGTTACTGCAGTTGTATGGGAAACCAGGTGTGTTGAGGGTAGGGGACTCTAGCATTGATAGTCATGCATCTGTCCTATGACGCCGCTGTTTGTCGTTTCATCACAGTGCAGTGGGTTTTGCTGCTTTGGGTCCTACTGCATTTTATGGGGTGGCCAGTAATGGGCAAAGAGTTCCTGTTATCCCACATAGCTGTCAGTTGTCTGCAGGTATACCAGTAGCCCACTCTATTCCCTTGCATACAAGCAGAAAGTCCATACATATGCTACCATAGCCTAGTATGCCATACATTTGTTGTAAAGAAGAGTGACTTACCTTGTGCCTGCACCAGTTGAGATAACAGTGCTTCAGGGTTGGCTCTGTCTGATGCACGCAGTACACAGGCAATACATGGTAAGATACAGGTTGTGTGGTGTGGCTGGCATCCTTTTTATTATGTATGTGAGTCAGAGTAAGGAGTCAGTCCCTAGGTCCCTAGGATGTCAGTGCATGTGCTATGCATTGCCTCTTTGCCAAGGCCAGGGCATACTGGGCATGCCTACATCTGCCTACAGGGACAGGCTCAGGGGGTTCCTCCTCTGAGTCCCCCTGTGGCTGTGGGGACCTTGGCACTGGTGGAGGGCTGTGTGTCCCTTCCCTGTGATGTTCCTACCGTAGCTGTTTCCACAGGATCATATTGCTCTACTCATCACTCATTAGACCCATTATAGAGTACAACGCCCCTTTTGGTATGTACCTCACAAGACATCTACAACAACTGGAAAGGCCACAGAAATACCACACAAAGAGGATTACCAGCCTCAAACAGATGCCTTATGCAGACTGTCTCAAAAAAATCCAGCTTTACTCCATCGCATATCACCTACTCAGAGGCAATCTCTGCCTAACATACAAAGCTATGTCAAACCCACAGCTGTTGGACATGCACCACTTAAAGAAATCCCAATCCCTCTGAGCTACACGTTCTAGGGACCTAAACTTTGTCATCACAATAAACAGAACATGCTGGAGGGATAGATTCCTGTCCCAGAGACTTCCCATACTCTGGAACAAACTACCTATCTATATCAAACAAAGCTCCTCATTAGCACTCTTCAAGAAAAATCTTGATGATTGGATGGGAAATAGGAAATTTACCCCAGGGATCACCTATGTGGCTCTGCTCGACAGGGGCACAGGAAAATTATTTTCTTGGGTAGCGAAAGCCAGGATACCTTTTGGGCTAGGCTTATATAGGCCCTTGGGCCAATAGCCTAGTACCTACCTATGAACCTATAGCACATAGTGTGAACATTTGTGCACATGTAGCTGGAGAGTACAGCAGGGCTCTACCAGATATATCGAGGCAGTGGAACTGTGACTTGAGCAGCCCAGATATACGCTCTATGATGTTCCTAATTTGTGCATGTGCATCATTATGGCATTCTTCTGTAGGTGTGTGTGCATTTCTGATGGGTGTCATCATCCACTGTTCCAGTGTGTAGCCAGCATCCCCCAGTAGATGGTCATATGGGATGTCCCCCCGGCAAACACCTGGTACAGCTGTGATGTGTGCCAGATGTGGGAATCGTGATAACTGCCAGGGCTGCCAGCACACACATTCATGATAATGCCCTGGGCACTGCACATGACTTGGCAGTTGATGGAGTGATACCCCTTGCTGTTGATGTAGACTTTACCCTCCTCACCAGGTGGTGCACTGCTTTGATGTTCACATGAGTGCAGTCTATGGCACCCAGTACCTCAGAGTAGTGTGTTACATGGTGGAAGAGACGCATATTGCTGGCCCTCTCCTCAGGGGTGCAGGGTAAATATATGTGCTCACTGGCATGTGTTTGCATTCTTTTTCGGCTTTTACAGCCCTCTTTAGTTTTTACAGTTCTGTACATGGTTATTGTCAGTGTACATTTTTTACAGAAACACGGCTTCTACACGGGTACCTTTCTGCTTATTGGATCACAAATCACCCTCGTTTGCATGGATTTCACCTGCTTATGTGGTGATTTGCATTCCAAGGACACTTCCATGTCCACACACTCATGCATGCGCCTCTGCTCTGTTTACTGGATTGCTCAGCTGACGGTTTCCGTGTTGGGGCCATGCCAGTATGCCTACATAGACAATCACTCCATGTAGGCTTTATTGAATTCACCCCATTAACTTCTTTACAAGATTTTGTAGAAAGCTCTCATCAAAGAAATGCCATGTGGATGTCAAGTACTGAAGTATCAAAAAGTGAATAACTGAAGACTCCCACAGCTAATTTTTAACACTAAGAACATCACAGCAAAATATCATGGAATAAATCAGAAAAGTAGTAGACTATTTAGGAGGAAAATATGACTTCAACAAAAGAGTGAGAAGTGCAGAATACAGTTAGGGAAAAAATTGTTGAGAAAAACACGCAACACAGAGATTTAAGGTACCAGGAGCCAGGTAAGGGCCAACAAACAGACAGAGAAGACATAGAGAGAGAAAGAATGAGACTACACAAAGACCATCTGTCAACAAAGTCTGTGTTTCTACCAATATACTTTATTGATTACTGTTTTATATTCAAGACACAATTATTTAATTTTTTTTTCAAATAGAAATTTTATTGATTTTCAAAACATTGTCACCACAGATGCACATATTTATCACATTTGTATACCAGGATTTGTTATATACTTTGTATATAAGTTTACATGTATATTTATTTGTTAGGGTTTAATCTAATAACTGCAACTTTGCATAATGTATTTAATAAAGGCTTACATAAACAATAGTCATTTAATATAATTTTTATTGTCTAGTACTCTCACAAGTATTTATAACAATATTAAGAATATGCAGTGTGTGTGTGTGTGTGTGTGTATATATATATATCTGTTGCTTGATCGGCAAAGTGAGAGAGAGAGAGCGTAAGCATTCTTTTTTATTATTTTTATTCTCAGCGGATACACATAATGCATTTTACACAGAAATCAATATTTAAGATACACAAATGTGCTCCACAGAGATTTTCTTGGTAGTATACTTAGCCAGTAACCTCAGTATATGATGTCCAACACACTTTATCTCCAAACTCCCAACTTCAGATCATTCAAGGATGGTCTGCAAAATTGTCTCCGAACACCAGTTTTCCCTGGTTCTTGAAACAATATGACATAAAGACCATAGATTAACAATAAATGTTCTTTGAATTAATCTCAGTGTTCACACCCCACATAGAGCCACTACCTCCTTTCTTCACTCATACATTTCTGTCCTCAAAGAAATGAAGGAACATTTTCCCCTCTCAGATGAGAATAAATGCCTATAGTGATGTATTGTATAGTGTAACCAGTATGATCTTTCACTTCACATTTCTCGTTTAGTTTGTGAACCAATCAGACTACAAATGCTGATGATTATATTTGACTAAACAGACCACAGCTCTGAATGTCCTTCACCTTTCTTTGGCTTTACAACCCTCTTTTCTCCTGCAATATTTCAATTTTCCTTCACCCTCACTGATGCTTACATTTTTTAATCATGACAGTAAGTTTAATGATAACTTTCTATAGACTCATTCATGTTTACCAAAAACTGCGTGCAACAGGTAATGCACTTGGCTTGCCATCTTTAAAAATGACTGCCATTTCAAAATAAATAAAGTCAATTAAAATGGCAATCTAAACCATATGCAAGTTTCTTAATGTAGAATAATGTTCTGCCTTTCCTGGATTTTTCTTTACATATCCAAACCACAGCTGTATCTTAATGCTTAAGAAATCTGCTGCCAACAGAAATCACTAACTACCTTTGAGATTATCTGCTCAAAGGATAATCCACTTATCAAGAATTATTTTCTGCCTTTGTTGCTGCCTACAAGAAGTGCATAAGAGATGTTGCAAGGTCAGCTGCTACTTTTTCCTTGTACACAGACAGCAGAAGAGCAAGCTTTCAGATAAGACAGATGCATTACCAAGCTTAAGCAATGTAAAGAGATTAACCCTTTTTCATTAAATCCACCATGTAAGGATGAAGCATTTCAACATTGCTGTAAAGCTTAGGCATCTGTCTTATTATTTGTCACATGCACACTCCTTCTCACTAGCTGTTCCGCTATCACATCTGCCAGTTGCCAGAATTTTATTCGACCAACCTGCAGCTTCTTTTTACTGTTAGAACTTCTAATCTATAGCTCATGAATCAAATGGTGAGTATATAGAGTGTAAGAAAGAGGCTTCAATTTGCTGGCATGTCAATGTACATAAAATAATTTATGTAATTTTTGAAAGTTGAAGTAAAATGCTTAAATACTTTTTTTTGCATCACTGACAAATGCATTATAATTACAGCATCTCAACTAAAGGGATCTTCAACATACAAACTATGAAGGGAAAAAAGAAAGAAGAAACACAATGCAAGGATCAGACCAGAACCCGATGTTATACTTTATTAGCAAAGTTAGGCCCCTATGCCAGGAGCTTCTATTTAGGGGAGACCTGGGGTGGTATTCATACTTACTAGGAAAAATGTGGCCAGTGCAGTAAGAACTTCCCCTACTCTTTTTGATAAGTTTTGTGGGATCTTTTACATCCAACCGTACTACCATCAGCTCAGGCAGAAAAGGTTTCTCTTTAAAGTCTCATCCAAAGGATGGCCAAGAATGATGCACCCCCTTATGGAGCACTACAGTCAGAGCCAGATCATGGTCAAATGGGCCCTAGGCAGGGTAATGGACTGCCCCTCCCCACAGCCACACCAATATCCCATTAACTGATTGTCCTCTCACTTACCATAAAACATCATTCAAACCAGTCAGTGCACATACCATTTTTTTTTTCACTTCTACAATGATCATAAAGATTCAGACTTAATTCAAAACTATTTAAAAATTTAAAGCAAAACCACTGGCAGCAATCTGCTAAACAAAATAAAACAGACTTACACTGAAAAAGAAGTTATGTCTTACCATAACGTTTCATCTGTGTTGTAGATCTTTATTCGTTCATTACTGTTAGGACTTCGGTTCCGTCCTTGGAACTGACACGGCCGTTTCCAAGCTTGCGCCAGCCAAAAACTCTCAGCTAAGACCTACCCATAATGTCCCTCTCACAGTTACTCCAGATCGAGTTTGTCTGCCCCTATATAATAGAAGTAGTAAAAGAAAACAGTAGGAATCTCTGTCTGAGCAAATACCCTAACCAGGAGTTCCTAAAGTCCACCAGGAGTCCAGGCAGGGGGAAGGAGGGCGGGAAGTAATGAGTGAATAAAGATCTACAACACAGATGGAACGTTATTAGAAAGACATAACTTCTTTATCTAATGTTGTAAATCTTTATTCATTCCTTACTGCTAGGACTGAGTCCCCAGCTACTTGAGTCCTGGGTGGCCCTAAGAAAGGATATTCCTGAGCACCATAAAAGGTCATCCCCTGGCGGCCAAATCCAATTTGTAATGAGAGATAAAGGTATGAGGTCTTGCCCAAGTGGCTGCTGCACAGATATCATCCATAGAGGCTCTGGAATGGAAAGCTACAGAAGTAGCCATAGATCTGGTAGAATGAGCCTTTATTCTGGAAGGAAAGTGTAGCTTATTCTGTTGGAAGATAAAGGTAATGACCATTTCTAAGCCAGGAGGATAAAGTCACTTTGGAGATAGGTTTACACAATCTGGGTCCTGCAAAGGCCACAAACAACTGATCTGTTTTCCGGAAAGATTTAGTCCTGTCCAAATAACAACAAAGCTGCCGATGCGCATCAAGGGTGTGCAAAAGGTACTCCCCTCTGTTAGAATGCTGCAGGAATAAAACTGGCAGGTCAATAGATTGGTTAATGCAAAATCCAGAAATGATCTTGGGCAAGAAAGAAGGGTCAGTACGAAGGGACACCCTATCCCTGTGGAAGTTCAAGTAAGGTCTCTTAACACTCAAGGCCTGCAGCTCAGATATTCTTCTCGATGAGGTAAATGCTTCTAGAAGTAGGGTCTTCCTTGACAAAAACGTTATATCACATGAATCAAAAGGCTTGAAAGTAGGGCCTGTGAGAGACTGAAGCACCAAGGTCAAGTCCCAGGGTTCTAAGCGGGGCTTGACCAGAGGTTTAACATGTAATACTCCTTTCAGAAAGGTCTGGCACAGGTGGTGTGACATAATCAAAGATTTATGAAATCCATTATGAAAATTGGCGATAGCTGCTAAATGTACAGTGATTGTCGATGCTGAGGCTCCGGCATGTAAAAGAGTCATCAGGTATTGAAGTATCTTTTGAATAGGCATAGAGAAGGAGTCTAAGTTCTGATCTTTGGCCCAAATAGAGAACCTAGTCCATTTACTAGAATAAACTTTTCTGGTGGAAGGTTTGTGTGAAGCCAGAAGAATTTCACGAACAGGAGATGGGATGTCAGGGGCAATCATTGGAAGTGGAGGAACCAAGCTGTGAGCTTGAGGCTGTGGAGATTGGGATGAATCAGTCCCCGAGGATGAAATAACAGGCCTTGGGAATGATCTAGGATCCACGGGCAGTGAATCAGATGAGGCCATAGGAATGGGAACTAGACGTGATGGGGGTAATGAGGATCACTTTGCTTCTCAACTTTTGAGCTTTCTGGAGGAATTTTGGAATGAGGGTAATGGAGGAAAGGCATACAGTAGACCCGGAGGCCAATCATGTGTTAGATCATCCCTTGGGGGTTCCCCCTGAGGGGGGATCAGGGCAAAGTACCTTCTGCATTTGTTGTTTGGGAGGAAGCAGACAGATCACAGCAAGGCTTGCCCCAGCAGCAGAAATTCAATTCGCTATTACAGGATTGAGGGACCACTCATGAGGCATCAGGATGTTCCTGCTCAGATTGTCCGCAATAAGGTTTGAACTCCCGGGAATGTGCATTGCTATAAGAAAGTGGTTGGAAGCTATCACCCAGTGCCAAATCCTCATGGCTTCCCGACACAGGGGGTAAGACCTGGTTCCGCCTTGCTTGTTGATATACCAGATGACTGATATGTTGTCCGACTGAATTACAATGATCCCAGAAGGTAGGGATGTATGGAACACTTGCAACGCTAAGAGAACTGCCCTCAGTTCCAGGACATTTATGTGCAAATTGGCCTCCATGGGGGACCAGGTGCCTTGGACCATCTTTCCCTGGAAATGCCCCCCCAACAGGGAAGCATCCGTGGTCACCATGGCCGTGGGCTGGGGAAGACAGAACGGTCAACACCAAAGATTCATTTGTGACTTCATCCACCATAGCATTTCTTCCTTGCAACGGTTTGTAAGACATATCATGTGGTCGAGTGGGTGAGTTAAGATTGACCATTGTGCAGAAAGGAGCCATTGTAGGATTCTCATGTGCAGCCTTGCCAGTGGTACTAAAGTAATAGCAGCTGCCATGGAGATTAAGAGTTGCAGTAAAAGGCATGCTGATACATAGGTCTGTGGAAGGAGGGCTTGGATTTGGTGTCTTATTTTCGAAAGCCTGTGAGGAGGGAGAGAAGCTTGACAGGATGTTGTGTCGAAGACTGCTCCAATAAATTCCAGTGTCTTTGCTGGGGACATTTGAGATTTGTCCTTGTTGATTGTAATCCCCAAGCGGAGAGCAAGACCTTGAGTGTAAGACAGGCTGCGGATTAGAAGTTTCCTGGTCAGAGTGGTAAGGAGCCAATCATCTAGATATGGAAACACCTGGAATCCTTGTAGTCAAAGATGAGCTACTACAACTGCCATACATTTGGTGAACACTTGGGGGGCTGTTGAAAAACCGAATGGCAGCGCCCTGAACTGGTAGTGATTGGCTCCCAGCCGGACATGGAGAAACCACCGGGAGTGTTGATCCATCTTTATGTGGTAGCATGCATCCTGGAGGTCTGTAGAGCACATCCAGTTGTCCCTCCCTAGGAAGGGGAGAATGGACTGTACCGTGACCATCCAGAATTTTTGAGATTTGATAAATTTGTTCAATAGGCTGAGATCCAGGATTGGTCTCCAGTTCCCTGTCTTTTTTGGCACTAAAAAGAACCTTGAGTAAAACCCGGATCCTCTCTGGTCTGGTGGGACTGGTTGGATGACTCTTTTTCTTAGCAGCTTTTCTATTTCTAAGCCTGCTAATTCCCTCTGATTGGGTGGCACATCGAGGATTCATTTGATGGGTCTGGGAGTTAAATCAAATGGTATCTGGTAGCCTCTGAATATTATTCTCTGCACCCAAACATCAGTAGTAATAAGTTGCCAGGCTGGTATGTGCAGAGAAAAATGACCCCGACTGCTTCCAGAGGAAGGCAATCGGGCCGCTGCTCAGGAGCGCTGGTAGGGTCTGCCAGAGAAGGAATCTCTAGCTCCCTGGTTACTCAGACCCCCTCTACCCTGAAAGGGGTGTCCTCCAGATAAGTTGCCCCCTCTGCCCTGGGGGGATTGCTCACCACAACTGTCACGAAAAGATCCTTGGGATTTTCTGAACCACATTTTTCCTCCCTTCTGGTTCCTGGAGTAGGATCTCTGGGGGGGTGGAAAAGCGTATGCTCACAGCAGACAAGGTCTTTCCATGTTTGTCACTTCGTGCTAGTGTGTCTTGTACTTTGGGATCAAAAAGTGCAGATTTGTAGACAGGTGCGTTGACCTAGGAAGATTTAAAGGGGTCTGCAAAATCACACAACTGCATCCAAGAATTACGTCTCATGACAATGCCTGATGCAGCAGCTCAAGCTGCCCTCTTGGTGGTGTGAGATATCAAACACATCGAGGAGTTTGAGATGGATTCAAGGGTAGCTAGCTGCGAGGCGACAGTGTTACACACCTCATCAGGTAGTATCCCTGCTAAAGAGGAGGACATTTCAGATATTAGGCCTCTTTGGAGGCGAGTGAAGTGTGCCAGATAGTTCAGCGACTGAATGGCAAAGGTCGCTGAAGCATAGGTCTTCTTCCCTAGTCTGTCCATGGTCCGAGACTCCCTGTTCGGAGGATGGATAGTGGAACTCTTCTGCCAGTTCCCTCTTGGTGGCCGCCGCTACAACCATGGAATCAACTGTCAACTGTTTGGACCAGTGGGGCTGGTCTTCAGGTGTGGATAGAATTTTGTCTGGCCTCTGGGGGACAGGTTCTACATTGTCCAGGGCCTTCCAGGCATGCTGCACGATCAGCTTAACAAGCTCATGGCAGGTGGGGTCACCCAGGAAGTAGATGGTGGGGCACGGAAGGCCTCCTCAGAAGAAGGGTTAGAGGACTTCCAGTCTCCCCGCTGCTTGAGGATTTCGGGAATGTCTCAAAATAAGACATTATCTGGGGGAGACCGTGGGGAACCTTCTCCCTCATCACAATCGGTGTCTTCAGTGATAGATTCCTCCAAGGAATCAAGGTGCTTCCTCTTGCATCGTTTCTTCCATGGTGGCTCCCCAGTGGGATCTTCTGAGGAGGACTCCGGAGAAAGGGTTCCCTTCAAGAGGGGGTCTTGTGGCTTCCGTGCCTAGGATCCTGAAGTAGGGGGTTGGGACAGCTGCATGCTAGGGAGGGGTTCTGATGCTGATGTCATTGATGCTGACTGTGAGCCTGCAGAGGCAAGGACCCTCTCCATCACCTGGAAAGCAGGCCTGCCGGAAGAGGGATGGGAGCCTGTAACCAAGAAGGACAACCTCGGAACTTGGGTTACACCCCACCCTGAGGAGCCCATCTCCAGGTGAGGAGCTCCGAGAGGACTGGAAGCCATTGGAGCCATGGACATAGACAGTGCAAGCAAAAACATAGGCTCTGGACTAGGTACCAAAGTGCTGATGGTCCAAGCACTGCACTGAGAGAGCAATTGCTCCACCGGAGCCGATTGCAGACAGGGAAAAATCCGTAGTCGGAACTAAGACAGAATGCACCGGGATGGACATCAGTACCGAGATCTCCAGGACATGGGTAGAGGCCGGAGGATGATAAACAGGAGAATATGCTGTGAAGGATTCCGAGCCAAGAAGGGCGGAAGGTCTAGCTGGAGTGGGCAGTCCCCTAGCTGCCAGAAGCTGGTCCACAACCCACACTAGGTCTAATTCAGAAAAACTCCTGGTGGATCTAAAGGAGGCTGCTGAAGGAGAATCAGGTCTTTCAAGAAAAGGGCTAAACCTATGCCCCAAAAAAGGGTCGTTAGTTAGAGAGTATCTGGTTCTTGGCAGATAATCGACTTTAGGAACCGAGGTCATAATTTATGGAGCCGAAGAAGCTATCAGCACTGTGGCCGGGGATGGTGCCGAAGCAGGTACAGTCATAGGAGCCAATGTTAGAACCAAGGACGGCACCAAAGCCAGTGAAGCTGAGGCTGGAATTGAAATAGGCGTCAACATCATAGATGGCACTGTGGGAGAAGACACAGTGCCTGGTGCTGAAGAGGTCTGCGCTGAGGGTGCCGGAGAAGCACAGAGCTGACTCAGTTCCATAACTGACAGAGCTGTAGGAACCAAGTGACTCCATTTTTCCTTATGTTTTTTGGTCTTTGGAGGGGGTGAGACCTCCAACCCAGATAGAGCCTCTGAGAAAGGTGTTTTAATTAAACCTTTTAAAATAAGCTTATTCTTACATTCTGCTAGTGTGCAATTGCTAAAACTAGCACAAATGTCACAATCAGCTTTAACATGGTCCACGCCCCAAACAGTAGACGCAATGAGCATGTCCATCAGAGTTGGGCATCTTATGCCCACACTTGTCACACTGTTTAAAACCCAACTTAACTTTGTCTGACATAGTACAGGCAACAAAGGGGTATCCTAAGAGAAAAACAATAAAAATGAGAGAAAAGGGAGAGAATACCAATGATGGTATTTAAAAATACCACAAGTGGTAAAGAAGGGCCTACCAAAGGCAGGAGAGAGGGACAGTGCCAATGATGATAAAAATGTAATTACCAAATGTAAAGGGTAGGAAATAGAGGTAGGTTATAGGCGATAGTGAGAAAAGGCAAAACTGACTAAAAAACAAGAAATTTTGAAGAGAAACTATACCAAAAAAATCACAATTTTCCACTTAGCTTTAAGAGAGATGGCTAGGCACATCTGACAAGGAATGCGGCAAACAAGATCTGGAGTAACTATGAGAATGGCATTATGGGTAGGTCTTAGCTGAGAGTTTTTGGCTGGCACGAGCTTGGAAAATGGCCATGTCGGTTCCGAGGACAGAACCGAAGCCCTAACAGTAAGGAATGAAAAAGATTTACATCAGATATAGACTTACCACAAAAAAAGTAAACAACAGTAAATAACACTTGCCTTGAAACTCACATTTAATTAAAAATGCATCTAGCAATCCATTAAACTATGAGATGTGCTGGGACTTGCAGTCAAACAGTATATGGTGAAACACTAATTAGTGCCTATGTGAACTCTGCAGGAATTCAAAAGACAAATGTACAATGAATTTGCTAACAGCTTGGAACTGCCCACTGGATGCAAGTGTCCCTTTTCAAGAGTAGCCTAGGAACACCATCTGGTAATGTGATTTGTTCAGAGTCACAGAAAATAAATGAAGGCTGAGGAAATCAAACCCCGCACTACAAAAGCAGCTCATAGCCTTACTCTTCTAGACTGTTACAGCCCAACATGTGTTTGCTTACAAAAAACAAGGTTAATTAAAATGTATTCCCTGCCAAAGTATTAACATTAAACTGATAGACTTCCCGTTTATTCACATCCAAATGATAAACACACTGAATAGAACAAGGAAAGCAAGGTTCATACATAAAGTACGACTCGTATGATAATGATGTTCTTGTTTACTACAAACAATTCCTTCCTTTACACCATAACTACTCGAATTGCAGGAACCAAGCATTTACACACACACACACACACACACACACACACACACACACACACACACACACACACACACACACACACACCTATACATTCATAAAGAGTTGGCTAGAAATATATTTCAGCTCGCTGCTGCCAAATCATACAATAGACCCCACTGCAACCCCCCTCTGCCCTCTCAACCTCTTAGCTCAAGTCAGAGACAAATATCTCTTATATACGTAGAAATTTGATAGAATAAAAAGCTTTGCATTAGCAAGTATTTTCTGAAGGATACAAAGGGTGAAACTCAAGCCTGTCATTATTTAATTACTACAGTTTACAAGGAATGGACAAAAATCTCTCTCAACATCTTTGCTCAAGAATTCTGGACAAGGCCAAAACATAATGAGTGGACAAAGGCCTACATTTTAAATACCATTTTCTTTTACCTAATTGTTAATTAGGTAAACTCACTGTACAAAGCGCCCCTTTTTCAGGAATGACCCAGGAGCATTGCCTGAGTGACTAGCTCAAAGGCATAGACTAGGCAAATATAAGTGGAAAGATTCAAACCCTGTACTTTTGACTATAGGAAGTAGTTTGTTAATAGTTCAGAGACTTAAGTGCCAGACAACTCCAATTAACTTGAAATGCATTTTCTGAACAATGGCTATGTAACTCTAATAACTAGCAGTATTGAACTTGACTGCTATCATTAGTAATTTATCAGAAAAATAATAAACCAATGAAGGCCTAAAAGTTAGTGCAGTGGATTAAAGCTCAGAGCTCTTAACAAGTTGCTTCCTGTAATAAAGGGTGTAGGGTTTATTTCTTTCTAGTTCTGTTTGCCTACTGTGTAAATTTCGAACAAGTCACATAACCAGACAGTGCTCCTGGAACATAATGAAATAACATCTTGTACCTTCTGATAAGTATGATTGCTATTACTGATTAACTGTAATCCCCCAGTGACTTACCTGAATTGTTTGCATCATCCTTGCAATCCATATTGGGAGGCCAGTCATCTTGGATCCATCATAATCCTTGATAGGGACTAGAGGGAGAAATGCACACAACCTGAAAAACATGAATCACCCCTCTGGAAGTTCTTGTTCCAGCATGTTCACTCTAAATGTCTTTGCTCACTAAAAGTCCATATAGGTTTTCTCCAGTACAAAACTCAAGCTAACAGTGCATTATGTTTTCCTCTAATACCAGACTGCTACATTTGCCAATCCACAATGCTCCCCCTAAAATCCAGTCTGTGTATGCAAATCTGCACTTCAGCAGAGTGTGATTGAATTTCCATACTGACAGGCAGATTATGCTGTGCATATAGGGCTAGGGCTGAGCTCAAATCTTCCATGCTCACTCTAAATCCAAGTAAGTTTTCTCCAATGCATTAAGATTCTAAACTACAGCTAACTGTGCATTATATTTCCCTCTAAAATCCAGCCCATATGTGTGAATCTGCACTTCAGTAGAGTGTGATTTTAACTTCAGTGCTGGTGGGCAGCTGGTGCTGTGTAGCTGGAGTTGAATTCAAATCTCCCATGCAGTATAGATTGTGCTTCCATGTGCTGATGTCAAAGCTGAGCAGATGAACTTCCTACAAACTGAACCTTTGTGCCATGGACACAGCTGATGCTAGTGCAGATGGGGCTGAGCTCCATGCTACTGAAGTTCTTTACAAGGGCAGTTTTTTTTTTTTTTTTTTACATCCGGGCTGAAACCTCCAGTCAACATCGGACCCTGACAGCTGTCTAGGTTGCTTAGTGCTGCATCCTGCCCAAAGTACAGTGTCAATACTGAAAAACCCAATCCAACTACCTAGTATAGGGATAGAGCCCACAGCCTTCTGATCTTCCACTACCCTAGGTGAGTGTGATACCATACCTATTGAGCTACTGAGATTGCTTAAAATAGTTCTCCATATAATTCTAGTCTTATGAAAATCTATCTACTAAACTCTACATTTGCTTTATGACATGGGATTGTAGAACCCCATTATGTATATATTCTTTGTGGATGCGGAGTGAATGATCGGCATTTTCATAGCTCCATAGGTTCATAGGTTTAGGTTCAAAGGTTGGTACTAGGCTATCGGTCCTAGGGCCTATACAAGCCTAGCCATAACAATTCCCTGGCTATTTCTTCCCACAGTATTTACTTCCCTGGACCTCCATGACTGAACTGGATGTGGACAAAGCTCTGAGATGTTAACGAGCTGCTTCCTATTCCAAGGCTAAAGGCTTTGAATTCTTCCACCTTTATTTGCCTACTGTGTGACCTTCAGCAAGTCACTTAACCAGGCCATGCTTTGGGGCAGTTGGTAATTTGCTCTAGTCTCCTTAATGGTCTCATGAACTGCATGCCTAGTAACTACCCATTATCCTATACTTGCAAAGAAATTGGTAAGGGCAATTGTTTTTGAGGTAGTGCATCTCAGTTTGTATAGTATGCATTCCTTGGGTTTTAAGCTGTAAATGGGTTTGTTGAACTCACTATTGCACTTTTGGCATTCTATACTTATCTGTCATAGTGGAATATAGCGCTTTCTGCAGATTGCAAGGAGTGAGCTGTTGCTTGCATTTACTTTCAGCTGCATGTTGCCAACTGGGGGTTACTGCAGTACCTAAAATCAGAGCTTGAGCTAAATGTCCAATGTCCTTAGTGGTGAGGCTACAGAATCTGCAGGTTTGCTGTGTTTTCTCAGAAACTAAGTTGTCTATAATGAACTTAATTTATGAACTCTGAGTGGATTTCTCTCAGATCTTGTTACCTGCAGCTTGCTGCCAGGGGTGGCTGGTGGCCTCAGAGTAATAAGAGGCTGCAGGAGGCAAGTGAACAGGTAGTTCTGACTCAAATGGGCTGTAGATCCATCATGACAATGTCAACTCTGAGTGCAGTTACATTGTTATATAAGTAGGTGATCATACACCTATGCACATAAGTAGCTAGCTTGCTTCAGGTTATAAGACACAAAGGCGTTATATCCTCTGCTCTATTTACTGCAGCTACACTAAGAACAATATAGATGCACTAATGACTGAACACAAGAAATTCTGCCTATGATTATTTATTTCAACATTTCCCAAAAGAAACTTGTGAATGCAACAGCTCCCTTTTTCTCTCAGTAATCACAATTACACTAAAACAGATTACATTTTTTGCCTGAGCAACTGCAAGAAATACATCCCCAAATAATATGCTTCAACTTATTTCTAAGAGCACATAGTGTCAAAATCCTGCAATAACCAGCAAGCGCATTGCCCTTAATAACATATTTTAATTTTTTTTCTAATGACAACACATAAAAGCTGCACAGGTCATCAGCCATCATGCATTATTCATAGCTATGAAAACAAACTGTAGCAAAAGGCATAGGAAAGCAAAGGGTGTTTAGTAAGAAGTCTAATTCTTCCCACGTGTAAAGGCCATACAGAATCTACTAGTCACTAGGTATACTCTTTGGGTTTAAACTGGCATTATTAGAAAACAGGAAGAGGTGGGCCCTAGAGAGCCCAGCCAAGATGGACTGGTAAAGGTCTGGACAGTGCCAGCAGAAATATGGGTAAAACTGTGTTAGAGGCAGAAAAAAAGAAAGATGAGTGAGCAGGAAGAAAACGAAGAACATATGTCTCTTATTAAAGCTACAATTAAGGGGGAACAATTTTGCAAGATTTGGAAGAAGATAAATCAGCAATTAAAGCTGAACTACAGGACAGAACCAGATCCAGCACTAGGCAACCTAGGCTGCTGCATAGGGCCCAAGTTGCCATGGAGACTGAAAAAATAAAACTTTGATGGCAGAGCACATGGAACAGAAGAGTAGACTGAAGCTGAAATGGATGTCTGTGCTAATAGAACATGTTGAATGAACTAGTAAGTGCTGATTTGAACAGAGCAGATAGATGGTGAGTGCAGTGGCAGAGCAGGGACTGAATCAGAATGGTGTGTGTGTGTGTGTGTGTGTGTGTGTGTGTGTGTGTGTGTGTGTGTGTGTGTTTGTAAAATACCTTAGTTATGGATGGTATATAAAATAGCCCAAAGGTAAACAATCTACCACTGGCCAAATTCATTTTCTTTGAATGTAGGTTTCAAAGTTGTTTCAGTGAATGTGAGTTTCAAGGGCTGAGCAGTTTACTGTTCATGCCAAGTCTATTTTCATTGTGAAATTGTATCGTTTAGTTTAGCAAATGGTTAAAGGTGTTTGTGCTATAAAATTTGAAATGCAAGTTTTAAGTTAAATCCAAATATCTTTAATCATTGCAGCAGTAAAGAGAATAGTATGCACAATGACGGATTCAAGCAGTGTTTATGGCAAATGGCAGAACTAGCCAAGTAATGAGTCACTGGAATGACAGCTGGGTGGGGGGCTGCTGCTGGGAAGGGGCCCAATCTATTACCCTGCCTATGGCCCCATTTGACCATCATCTGGCTCTGCTACAGGAATGCATTTGCAGAATACAGAAGCTAACAGACATTATAAAAAGACAGGAAGAAAAAGATGGATGATGCTGAAAATTACTCAGAAAGGAGTAATATGAAGATAATTGGAATAAAGGAGAAGTGGATGACAGTGAACTGGAGCAGTTTGTAATGCAACTATTACATGAGAAATTCATGATATCAGGAAATCAAGAAACACAAACAGAAAGGATGCACAGAGTGAGACGGTGACAAGCACCAGCAAAAAGCAGACCCAGGCTTGTTTTGGCATGTTTTTATTCCTTTGCTGTAAATAATGAAATAATGAGGCAAGTAAAAAGACAAAGCTTTCCCATTTTTAGTGAAGATCCTAACGCTGTTTGAGGACTACTCAGAAACATGTTATAGGAGAAGGATTGCTATGCTGGGGGTATTAAATGAACGAAATGACTTCATGGTTGAAATGCTCTACAATTCTAAAAGAATAGCAGGAAGGGGAATGTCAGGCTACACAATATGGAAGATGTTCAAAACCTGAAACAAAGGTATCACAGACAACCAACCAAACTACCCAAGGAGGAAAAATATGAATCACCTGCAAGACATGGACAGGGAGGGCAACCTTAGACATAGGAGAGGTAATGCAGAGACACTGGAAGGACGTGCAATGTCAGATTCTGAAATCCCCACAGGGAAGAACACAAAACCAGGAAGTCCAGAGGGGCCACATGCCAGTAAATGAGACAAGAAGAAAATTAACAGATCACAGAGGCAACTACGAGGAGATGAGAACATGGTGGAAGGTAAGCATGTGAAAGAATTATATTGAAGGGACAGAAGAATGAGAAACCTCTCCCAAGGGATATTTATGCACAAAAACTAGGGAAACCTCTAAGGAGATAGTAGGATGGGTCATCTGATGTTTTTGGGCAACTCAGAAGTAAACTGTTGGACAAATGAGGGACCAAACAAGCTGGATAGACGCATTTATGTGAAATAAAGGAACAGTAGTGGATAGGTAGCATAGTAAGCAGCTGTAAAACTTCAAAAAATAAATACAAAAATAATGAACTATCACACAAATGAAAATGAGAATAGAGACTGGTGAAAACAGTGGGGAAGGGAACCGATGATTGGAACTACTGTAATATAAAAAGACTCTGACATCAGTATGGGGTTGGCATGCAAAATATTAGCACTGGGGGCATTGGAAGGGAACTAAAGGACGTCTTAAAAGTCCTATGTCCATAGCATACCCATGTAAATGCAAGAGCCAAAAGCAGGAATCCAGAAGCCAGGGATGGGGAGGAGGGGGTCTGAGCATGGGAGTCACCAAAAAATACAATGTTTAACTGGAAGGTAGGCCAAGAGGAAGAGTTATGCCTGATGGCAGCAACTGGGAAAGCAGGGAGTGGTGGACAAAAACAGAAAAGAAAATACAAATAATTATGTGGAACACTGGAAGTTCATCAAATCCTATCAGAAGAAGGAGTATACAGGAAAAGTTAGAGGATGGAGGGAGACATTGTTCTGTTATAATAAAATAAACTGAAAATCAGAGATGGAGAAAATGTACTGTGTTATGACTACCCAAAGTGAGAAATGGATAAGAAGGCAAGGGAGGAAAGAGAGGAGTAGCAACTGTATTTCACAGAGGGCTTCAGACAACCACAGAGAAAGTGATAAAAAGTGAGATAGGTTGCTGGATCATCTGGCAAGGAAGGGTGAAAGGTGCACACAGGACAAAATGAAACATATATGCATCAAACATGGATGAAGAAGGATTCTACTAGAACTTTTTATCAGCTGGGCACAAATAAGAAAAGATTGAATGAAGATAATGGAGGAACTACAGTGATACCACAGAGAGAAGGAGAGAAAAAAGATTAGAACTAGCAAAAGGAATGAAAGAGAGTGGATGGCTGTACATATTGAAGCAAAAATATCTAACTGAGAGGAAATATACTTTATAACTTCCCTTGCAACTATCAAATTGATAACATACCCCTGAACATTGCTCAAGTAGTCAGAGATCTGGGAACCTATGCTGACGATGAATTGTCCTTTGCTTACCCTGTATCCACCATTATAAGGAGGTCCTTTGTCATAGGAGAGCCTATATCTAAATGTGTGGTGTCCAGGAATAGGGATGTAATCATTCCATTATACTCAGTTCTCATCGGTGGTGCAGCGGTGAGCGTTGTCGCTTCACAGCAAGAGGTTATTCTGTTTGATTCTCGGCTGGAGCGCCTTCTGTGTGGAGTCTGCATGTCCTCACCATGGTAGAGTGACATTAAAGACATGCAGGTAGGTGCATGCGTGAATGGGTGTGCCTTCTTTGAAGGTTGGGCATCAGGCTGGCAACTCGGTACCATAAAAATCCACTGCCAATCATTAGCGGACCGGAGTTCCGCTGTGGCAACCCCTAACCGGGAAAAGCCAAAAGACATTACTATACTCAGTTATCATCAAGCTGATCATTGAATATAATGATCCATTCAGTATGTACTTCTCCAAATGTTTGCACAACTGGAGACACAACCACACTTTCTCACTAAAAAATCAAGGGCTTGAATCACAAAAAATATCCAGACCAACTCCGAGTCTTATCCCTCTTTTTGGTATCATGCAGGCTACTAAGAGGTGAACTCTGTCTCAAGTATATAGCCTTGACAGATTCTACCTGGTCAGACTTGTTGCACATTCACAGGCCCAATGATAGTGTGAAAACCTGCTCAAGGGATCTCATTATCTTTTGTAATATTATAGAACAAATTAGAAGGATAGGTATATATTTACTGAGAAAAACTTTTCAGTGGAACTGTCTTCCACTATGTATAAAGTGGAATACTTTTCTTGCTCTATTCAAATGTAATTTGGAAGGATGAATGAGAAACTGACAATTTATTCTCAGTTTAGCACCCATGTTTCTCATGGTTAGGGGAACAAGTAAATGTCCCAACATATTCTTGATCTGCCCACTTCTGAGTTATTTGTATGCAAAACAAAAGAGCTAAAAACTACCAAGGGAATGTAAGGCAAGGTTCCTTACGATCCTCACAGATCAGTAGCATAGAAACTACCTATGAACGTTCACAAGGAACATTTTGGAACAGGCAAGTAGGTTAGACTGGGTTCACTACTAAATATAGAAATTCCACAATCCCGAGACTCTGAATACAGACACCCAGAATCTTGAGATTGCAGAATCTCAAAAACAGTGAATGGAGATTGCCGTACAGTGCGGAATGGGAACTTTGCCTGTAGTGTGATCTCGGAGTTGGTATATTTAAGTTGTAGGGGGTGTGGGGGGTGCAGGAGAGCTTGCTCCCCCTGCATAAACGTTATTACTGTTGGTTTTGTGTTGTAGTTTTTTTTTTTTTTTTATTTCGAGATTCCCCAATCTCAAGATTCTGGGTGTTTGTGGAATTTTGATATTTAGCTGTAAACCCGTTAGACTGGGTCTTATGGAAGGAAAAACAAATTTAAATAATGGAAGAGATCCAAATGCAGGAGAGACACATAGATCATGCAACAATGAGATATGTGTGTAGAATCAAAAACAATGAACGGGGTGGAAGTGGGCTAGTGATAAATGGAAGGAGACACAGGAAAAGGCAACACTGCAAGCTCCAATGGCTAATAAGAGTCAATATAGGAAAATAGGAAAGATGACAAAATGGAAGAGAATTGGTGGGATGGGATCACGGTCACTGTCAAAGGAACACTGGTGACTGCAGAAGGAAAGAAGAGAAGCCCCTAGAGGCATAAATGATACGACATTGGCCTCCTAAGCTAAGGATTGTGGGTTTGAGTTCCATCTGGGGTGATATAATCTTGATACAAACAGAGCTTTTCAGGGGTTAGAGATTGGCTTAATGGTTAAGATGTTTACAGCACAAACACAATGTTTTTAACCATCATGAAAGGACGTGTGACTGATGACCTGGTGAGAAAGAGAGAGAGAGAGAGAGGATGTACAGCAGGAAGCCTAAACAAATGAAAGCAGATGGGAAGCACTACAAATCAGAGAAAAAGAAATAAGAATAGGATTATAAAAAGAATTATTATGGAGCAAAAATTCATCAATGGTACTGGAGGGACTACTGGTGCATAGAATAGGATGCACAAGGGAAACAGTTAATCAAATTAATAGAAGAAGCAGTTAGAGGGAGTGGTACAGAGGATAAGGGAGAAGACTGAGAATGCTTAGAAAAGGATGAGCTAATCAAGAAAAAAATTTAAGGAATACTACAGGAAGATTTACAAACAGCAGGAAGGGACAGAAGTTTCAGAATGGAACTGGTGAAAGAGAGTAGAGGCATATAATACTGGAGGATGAACAAAAACACAACCTGAGATTACTATCTACGTTGGTCCCCAAATCTCTAATTATTTCTTCCGTACTTAATGGATTACCACCTATGTGGTAATTTGTGGGCACCTTGTTTTTCCCAAAGGGGATGACTATGCACTTTTTAGCATTTAGCTTGAGGCCGTGGCTCTGGCAGCAAGCATCCGTCTCTGTGAGACCCTTTTGGAGGATGCTTGTGTCAGCTGGAGATTCGATTATGGCCCCCAGTTTGCAGTCATCTGCGAACTTTGTCAGCCATAATCCTCCCATGTTAGCCTGGACCTCAGAGAAGTATATACCGAACAAGAGAGGTCCCAGAACTGAGCCCTGTGGGATGCCACTTGTAAGTGGTTTGGATTCGGACATGGCACCTGCGATTCTGACCATGTGGGTTCTATCTCTGAGCCAGTTTGCAACCCATCTTGTGATATAGGGGTTGATATTTAAGCTGGTAAGCTTAATTATGATGCCCGAGTGGAGTTTTGTGTTGAAGGCCTTTGCGAGGTCCAGGTAGGCTGTGTGGACTACCTTGCCCTCATCTATGGCTTTGGTAACTGTTTCAAAGAAATCAACTAGGTTTAAGAGGCAAGATCTGCCCTTAACAAAGCCGACTTGGGTAGGGTCCAGTGTCTGGAGGCTCCCAATATCTTTGTTTATGAGTTCCATGATAATATGCTCCATAGCTTTACAGACCAGACTAGTCAGGCTTATGGGGCGATAGTTTCCGGGGTCCGTTGTGGCACCACCTTTGTGGAGTGGGACCACTGTAGCTGTATGCCATTCTTTGGGTACATATCCTGTAGTAAGGCTAAGTTTGAACAGTGACTTAATGTGAGGGTTCAGTTCTTCTTGGAGCTTGTGTAAGACACAGCCTGGGATACCGTCCGGTCCCATAGATGCTGTGTTTTTTGCTTTGGAGAGGGCAGCTTTCACCTGTGCATCTGTGATGTCAGGGAGGTTACATTCAGTTGGGATAGGCATTTGCTCCTTTGGGGGAGAAGTTTGCGCTGAATCTGTCTGCCAGGATGTTGGCTATGTCTGTAGGTTCAGTATATTTTGTACCATTATGCAACAATTCAGAGCATATCTAGGAGTTTCCACCCATGTTCCTGACATAACTAAAGAAGGCCTTGTGATTATCTTTAGTGTCTAGGGCAATTTTTCTTTTGAAACTGGCCTTTGATGATTTTATGAGGGATCAAAGTTTCTTGCTAATACTGATCAGAGATGCCTTCCCTTTTTGGGATTTTGCTCTGTCATGTAGTAGCTTCCTCCTGTTGTATAGCTTATTTATGGCTGGGGTCCACCAGACTGGTCTCCTGTTTTTGGAGGAGTGAGTCTTGGTTTTATTTGGGATAGCATGATCCATGCATTCCTGCAGGTGCTCATAGAATGCATTTGTAAAGGATTCTGCGGATTGGGCTGTATTATCCTCTGGCCCAGGGGCTTTGAAGGATTCCACCTCAGTCTTGAGAAGTGCAAAGTTGGCTTTTGAGAAATTCTTTACAGTGATTTCCTTGGCTGGGGGTGGGGACGGGATATGGATGTCCAGGGAAATTTGTTTATGGTCTGATCTTACCAATGAGGGGTTTACCTCTGGTGTGGAACATAGAGTCCTCATGTTGGTGATGACCAGGTCCAATATGTTGTTCCCCCCTGTGGGAGTGGTGACCAGTTGTTCCATTGCGTTAGAGTTTATAAATTCAAGGAACCATTGGGCGAGGGTGTTTGGGCTTGAGTAGTTTTCCCAGTCAATGTTTGGGTAGTTGAAGTCACCCAATAACATAGTGTTTGGAGAGACCTTCATATTCTCCAGTGTTCTCAGGAATGCCAAGTGGGGTTCCTGTAATAGGGAGGTTGTTCTGTAGCAGGCTACAAACTGAAAGGCAGTTTTTCCCGCTGTTAGTTGCACATGGATGGTTTCCAATCCTTCGTGCAGTGCCACTAACCTGGAGGTGTAGGTATCTTTGATGAATATAGATACTCCCCCTCCTTTTGTGCTTCGGACCGAGTGTTGGGGCCGAAACACATGGTATGAGTTATAACCTGGTAGTGCTGGCGTGCTCTCAGGAGCCTTGAACCAGGTTTCTGTTACTGCACAGACATCGATTTTCTCCATACTGAGGAGAGCCTCGAGTGCGTGCATCCTGAGGTTTAGACTTCTGGCATTGAGTAGCATTACCTTTAGTTTTTTTATCCTTGGGTTGTCTATGGAGGTGGGTTTGTCCTTTGAGCCTTGCCTAGAAAAGGCACTATGGGGGTGGCAAGAGCCTTGGCCAGTATACGAAAGCCTAAGGGTGACAGGTGCAAGCCGTCCCTAGCGAAGCAACGTGGCTTGTCGAGCATGTCATCCCAGGCTGACAGACACTGGATCCCCTTTGAATGACACCAATACTTTAGCCAATTGTTGAAACTGATCATTTTGTCTTTATACTGTGGCATCATTCTTGGTGAGGGCAAGATGCTACTCAAGGTCAGGGTCATACCAGCCTGGGCTATATGGTCAGAGAGCTCCTCTATGTCTCTTTTCGTGTAGTCCAGGGAGGTACGTCTCAGGTCATTCACACCAGCATGGACAATGACGGAGTCATACTTGTACTTGCTTTGGAGTGACCTGAGTGCTTGTGTTATGTGGCGGATCCTGGCACCCAACAGGCAGCTTACAGTGACCTTCTCCTTGTTCAGTCTGGTGAGTGGGATGTCAGTGTGCCGGACAATAGAGTCCCCTATAACAAGTGTATTTAGTGTGTTGTTTGGCCTTAAGGGCTGTGACTGTGAGGCACACTGATTTTGTGAGATATGTGATTCATGGGTATTGTTGAGGGGTGGCTGTTGCTTGGATATCTGCTTAGGAGGTCTTTGCTGTTTAGGCAGATTTTTATTTAGAGCCTCCGAGTATGTTTTTGTGTGCTTATGTGTTGGGTATGCAGATGCAATAAGTCTGTGTGAGACTGGATTTGTGGTGTGGGTGGTTACCTTTTCCTCCTGACTGACTGTGCCAAAAATAACATAAGCAAGATAAGATACCTTTGTGAAAGGGAGGAAGGCAGAAAATTTGTAAAAAACTACTGAGTTATGTACAGGGAAGAACAGAAGCAGGAAGTGAAAGATGGAACCTACAGAAGACCTGTGACTTGGTGAGGTGGAATTCATATGGAAAACATTGAAGGAAAGGCAGGTAGGAGTTGAAAAGTTCATACACTGGATACAGGTCATATACCAAGACATGGAAACTGAAATACTTGTAAATGGAGGAGTACCTGAGGAGACAATGGGGGGGGGGGCACGCAGGGGTGTCTGCTATCTTCAGGCCTGTTTACATTTGTGAATGAGGGGCTGACAATAGAAGTGAGACACAATTTACCAATGCTTGCAGAAAGGAGAGCATAAAATCTGTTTTACATACAGAAGACTGCATGTTAATGTCAGAAGATGTGGTTGCAGAAATGAAAACTGTAAGAACATGGTGAGAGAAACAATAGAGAAAAACCTAGAGGAATTTGAAAAAAGGTAAGTGATACTCTCTGGGTGGGGAGAAACCATATATATTGCTTGACAGAATTAATGCAGTGAGGACGATAATGCTACCAATAATCTTCCACCTACTCTGTTACATACAAATAGACCCTCCTGCCAAAAGACTACAGCAAATGCAAAATTACATAAATGACTGGGTCAATAAAGACAATGGAAAAAGAGTTAGCAAGGCAAAATGAATAGGAAAACAGAGGCTGAAGGCTCCTGCACATTCCTTACATATGTACTGACAAGTAACATCATTCACTGGATAGAAACAGAAGAGGAAACAGTAGGGAATAGGAAAACAATGGGAAGTTTATTAAAAGACATGGATGAAATAGCACTAAAAGAACCTGGATGCATGAAATGGGGTGAAAAGCATTTCAAAAAGCTATGAGGAAAAGAAGGGCTGTGGACAAGAACAAGGAAGAAAAATTAAGAAAGGTGGAGGAAAAGTGGAATATCTCAAGAGGAAGATTTGGTATACTGAAAAAAAGGATGGTGGGGAAAGATTTAAAATAAAGAAGGAATGTAT
Source organism: Protopterus annectens (assembly GCF_019279795.1). Classification (NCBI taxonomy): domain Eukaryota; kingdom Metazoa; phylum Chordata; order Ceratodontiformes; family Protopteridae; genus Protopterus; species Protopterus annectens. Next base: position 634,339,778 of record NC_056732.1, on the reverse strand, counting down.
ACAGAAATACAGAGTAACAGAGGCTCAGATGTAGGGCTACTAGGTCCATGCCTCTCAACTGTCCAAATTTTTGAAAATGGAGAGGTCATTGTCATACTGCAGAAGGTCCTCTCTACCACCCGGAAGGCCAACGGACTGGAAAAAGCCCCCCATCCCCAGCGGCCGGATGCACATGGAAAGGGACCCTGATGCAGCACCGAAGCTCCCAGACGATATTGGCCCTGAGCTGTCAAGCGCCGAAGCCCCAAGAGAAGGGAACAGTCTGAAAAATATGGACCCAAACCCACCCCCAGGGAACTCGCACCGATCCCTCAGAGATGAGGAGCACCCTGGTCCGAGGGCTGTGGAACAGAGTCAGCCAGGCACCCCGACGGTGTCAAGAAGGAGGGAATACCCAACACCATCGGCCTCTCACTAGAAATCCCCTGGCCCTGACATTCCAAATCCTGATGGATTGTAAGAGAAGAGTGGAGTCCTGTGGAAGGGGATGGTCCCCTAGCCATATGGGCAGAGGACATCAGCAAGCCCAACTCGATTTGGGCCTTTTGGAAACTCATCATCCTATCCATGTCGGAGGAAAGGGACATCTGGAGGATCTGGATGAAGCTGACGAATGACCTGATCATGCTGGGGATCTGACCTTGGATCCCTCAGCCCTATGGCCCCAAGAAGGGTGGCGACTCTGATGACTCAAATCCAACCTCCTGGAGGACTGAGAAGGAGAACCTTCAAACACAAAGGGATCTAACACAACCGTCGGATCGGACAACTTAGTTGGATCCGAAGATTTGGAGGGTGTGCCGGATGTATCCGATAGACTGTTTGGATCCAGGGATGGCTTGCCCTTACTTGGATTCGTAGGCCTCTGCTCCACCAAGGCCTTGAATCAGAGACTCTGATCTGAAGCTCTCAAAATGTCAGACCTCAGATCCGAAGCTGAAGAGGGTGGACTCTGATAAGGGGATCTGAGATCCAAGAGCCTCTGTTTCTTAAAAACAGAAGAAGAGGACCCCTCCGAGGGAGGAGAAGGCCTCTTCTTAGGCTTCTCTGAGGGCTTGGAAGGGGAGTCTGAGGGCAGAGGACCACCCAGAGCCAAGTCCTTCAGTAAACGCTTGTTGCAGCACTCCACAAGGGCTATGGGGTTGAATGTGGTGCAAATGTCGCATTCAACCCCCATGTGCACCGAGCCTAAATAATACAGACACTCCCTCATGCAAGTCGGAACATGGCATCTTCTGACTGCATGAAGAGCATCTTTTAAATTCAGATAGCTTTTCAGCCATACCAAAGGAGAAACACACACACACACACACACACACACACACACACACACACACACACACAAGATGTAAATAACACTGTCCCTAAAAAGGAGGAATGTAAAGATACAGAGAATTTTTTTGAAAAGAACTGAAAGAAGCACCAGAAAGGGAAAGGGGAACCTAGCTAAACCAAAAGGTTGTAACTGGGAGGGGAGGTAATTTGCTTAAAATATAAATAGAAAGGCAAAGAACAGAAAGGAACCCTAGACAGAGCAACCCCCCCCCCCAAAAAAAAGTCACTTATTGGAAAAATAAAATGTTAAGCCTGGACCATGTCTGAAGCAGTTCAGCGGCAAACAAGATCTGGGGGTTAGAAGGTTGCAAGGGATTATGGGAAGGGGAGGAGCTTGAGCTCTGGATCTGTCTGGGAAGTTGCCAGCTCGGATCTGAAGTCTGTGACAAATAATGACATGGATAACATCAGATGTAGGTCTTGCAAATGGATCTGTTTAGGAGGCTTAAGTCCAAGATAGGCCTAAGGTCCTGAGTTTTTTGGGACCCAAAAAGAACCTTGAAAAAAATTGAACTTCACTGTTCTGTTGGGATCTTTTGGATCACTCTTTTCTGAAGAGAGTTAGTCTCTCTTTCAGCCACTACTGCTTGACTGGATAGAATGCCTGGCAATGGCTTGGTGGAGTTTGGAAAATGCAAATTAGTAGTATCCAGTTATTACCCATCTTACTCACTTGCCCTGTGTGATGGTCTGCCACATGGTGGTGTAGAATGAAAGATGTCCCCCAACTGCCATTGAGCAATTGGGCAGACCTTTAGAGATACTGTTGTTTATGATCCAAAATGGGACCACTGTACCCCTGGTTTTGCAAGCCCACCTCTGCTTCTGCACTAGTGTCAGTTAAAGGAATCTTCTCTGCCACAGCCACCCCCTCTCAGAAATTGAATTAAATTGATGCTTAGACTTCCTAAACCAGAGAGACACAGGCCACTTTTGGTTCCTATTATCTCTGTTCAACCTCAACCTTCACTCTAATGGCAGAAAATGTCTGTTTTATTCACACTTCTGCATCCTTTCCTTCAGAAAGGGACCAAGCAGGGATGATGCATAAAAGGGAACATTAGTGAAGGATGCCTTAAAGTTGTCTCCAAAGTCTCATAGGCACAGCCAATCATGGTGTCTCATTGTTATGCCAGACATGGCTGCCTTAGCCACTCTACCCGCCACAATGTGCATTAGGAGCATGAAGAGTTTGGTAATATTAGACACAGTACTGAAGGATGTTGAGTTATCTACTAGTCTCTAGTGAAAGGGTTCTCCAGAGTAGATAAAGTTGTTGAGCCACATCTCTCTGGAACATGTTTGTATATGGGGCATAGTTCAAAGTCCTTACAGCAACGTTGCTTGAAGTCTGGTCCAGTGCCCTGGACTCCTTTATTAGGTGGGTTATTAGGTGGGTTAATGGGGGATGAGTCTTCAGAAAGCTCTCTTTTTAGAGCTACCACCATAATGATGATGTCTATAGCCAGGGTTTTAGATCAGTATTGCTTGTCCTTTGGAGGTCAAAGAATCTTATAGGTTTTTGGCAGGGGTGGATAGCTTCAGAGTTATCTGGCTCCTGCCATGATCTCCAGGCCACCAGATCAATTGATTTGCCTGCCTGAGGTACCACCTGGAATGTAGATGACACCAAGTCATATACCTCTATCAATATCATCTCATCCCGTATAGGGGGAATCTACGGGCTTTTTCCCTCTGGCTACTAACACCAAAATTTCACCCTATGAGGCATCCTCTGGAAAGGATTGTGGGGAGCACTCGATCTTCCAAGTCAAATCTGAAGTTGGAGACACTGAAGAGGAGTCTAGGTGCTTCTTTTTACATGTTCCCTTTTTTGATTCATCAGGGGATGAGTTGCTAGACTTCTCAGAAGACTGAAGCTGCAGTTGAGCAGTGGATTGAGGGTCATAATCCAGCTCCAACATGTGGGTGCTGAAGAGACAGAGACAAGACAGAATTTCAGAGGGGAGCCATGCGTGATGAGACCTGTGGGAGTGTTCTAACAGGACAACCAATAATTCTCCCCATCACCTGAAAAGCTAAGCCCACCTCAGTGGGATCTGAAGATCTCACAAACTGTTGGGCCTGACCCCTCCTCTGAAAACAGGGTCCCAACAGAGGGAAGTTCAAAGACCACAAGGATGGATGGCTCCACTGAGGAAACTAAAACTAAAGTGTTGAGAGACGATGACCTTGACAGAAGCAACAGAGCCAAATCAATAGATCAGATTTCTGCATCAAAGTCAACAGTCTAACTCCATGATTCTGAGACTGTCATGACTCCAATAAGACTGGAGTTAAAACAGTCTGATCCAATGGAGTTGAAACAGCCTGATACAAATACCTGTCTCAGTGCAAGGACAGAAGTCCTCATATATATATATATATATATATATATATATATATATATATATATATATATATATATATGTGTGTGTGTGTGTATACATATATACATATAAAGAGAGAATGCCTTAAGGGCACTACCTCTAAGGTATATTAAGAAAATTGCTTGAAAGATTTATTATAAATTCAAAAACAGAGGTGAAACACAGCTGCACAGAGAACCATCTGGTCACAAAGGCTGTAAAGAAAATCTGAAGTAACTTGGGGATAGATGTATTATGAGAAGGAATTTTCTTAAGGGGCTTGAGGCTGGAGCACTGATGCTTCCGGGTCAGATCCAACAAGTGTCTCAAAGACTCGTATGTCTAATTGGATGGGCTGAAAGTGTTGGATCCACCCACTGTGGTGAACTAGGACAGGCAAGATAAAAACAGAACTGGTGAACTTGCATTAACTAGTGCTTGTGCTATTTAGCATCTGCAGAATCAAGAGATGACTAGTAGTGTGGTGTGTTAGTTCAAAAAAGTCCACCATCCCCAGAGAAGGTAGGACTGTACAGAATGAGGAACTTGGGACCCCCTCCCCCAATAATGGAAACAGGAAATTGAATCTGGGAATTCCGAAATTTAGATTCTGTTTGCTAAATAAAATTAATCCATCTTTGTTTCTGCCTAATAATGTGGAGATGTTTTAAAGGCACCTGGACAGGATTCAGTAAATCTGAGAAAGAAAAATGGGGCACTCTCATTTCTTAACATTTTAAGTACACAGTATATTACCAAACTGCTTTTTAAACTAATTGGTCTTCTTAAACTTGGAAAAGGAAGCCCCGGAATAAGGTGGAGTGAACCTTGCTACCATTTTCACTGGTAAGGCAATTTCTAGAGCTTTCTGAAGTTTACAGATGGGTGTTATTAAACTACACACAGAAAAAAACATGCTATTATGACACAGCAAAACAGATTTGAAAATGTGAAGAAAATCTATTTATTGCAGTGACAGCTTAAGAACTTAGCTTCATTGAAGGTTACTAGGCTAATGGCCCTAAGACTCTTACAAGCCTAGCCATATTTATCCCGAGTTGCCCCAAGTGTCAGTGGTTAAGTGAGCAAAGTTCACAGAGGTAGGAGTCTATGGTAAGTAATACTGACTGCCTCTGTCCATGAGGGACATGTGCATCACCCATCCATTGATCTAGTTTGCGTTTGAAGAGTCATGGAGGGGCTCTGTTTCACATGAATTGGAAGCTTGTTCCAGAGAAGTGAGTCTCTGGGAGATGCATCTTCCTCTTCAGCAGGATTTGTTCATGTCAGATACTAGGTTAAGATCTCTGGAGCAAGTGATTCTCATGCACTTTGATTTACGAATGTGTAGCACTTCCATTAGGGTAGGGTCAGAGACTGCCCTGTAAGCCAGGCAGAGGTCACCCCTTAGCAGCACACAGGAGACAGAATACAGTGACAGAGCTTTCAGTCTTTCCACATAGGACTTGTTTTGCGTACCGTGTATTTTCTTGGTGAGAAACCTCTGTGTTCTCTTCAGCTGTTGCAGGTGCCTGGTGAGGTACATACAAAAAGGAGCACTGTACTCAATTATTGGTCTGATGAGGGCAGAGTATAATGAAATGATAACATCTTTAGATCTAGATGCAATGCCCTTACTTATGAATTGCGCCACATGGAAGGATTAACTTGCCACTATGGATACATGGTGGTCAAAGTTCAAACTGTTATCAACCTAAGTACCCATTTCACGTACCACTGAGCTTACACTTAGGGGGTGCTGTCAATAAAGTAATTAGCAGGGATGTCAGCTTTCCCAAAAGGAACAATGCATTTTTCTTTTGCATTTAGCTTTAATCCATGGCTTTGGCACCAATCATTTGTCTGTGTTAACCCTTTCTGCAGTATATTAACATTGTTGGGGGAGTCAATGACTGCTCTCCATTTGCAATAGTCAGTGAACTTGATCAGCCACAAACTATCCATGTTTGCCTGGGCATATGAGAAATTAATTCTGAACAGTAAAGGACCCAGGCCAGAACCTTGTGTTACATCACTGGTGACTGTTATTTTGCTACAGGTGAAGTCACCCACTTTGAAAGTATGTGTCCTGCCAGTGAGCCAACTGGTTACCCATCTAGTAACATAGGGGTTAATTCCCAAATGGGAGTGTGTGTTGGGGATTGTGTCAAATGTCTTGGCTAGATCACGGTAGGTGGTATGCACTTGTCTTTTCCTCATCCAGGGGCCTTGGTGACATCTCAAAGTCAACCAGGTTTAACAAGCATGATCTACCCTTAACTAGTCCGAGCTGGGTTGGGTCCAGAGTCTGATGATTACCTGTGTCTTTGTTAAGGTCCATAATGATTCTTTCCATGGCCTTGCAGATGAAGAGGTTAGTGAAGCTTATAGGTCAAGTTCCTAGGGTCGGTTGATGGTCCCCCTTTGTGCTGAGGGATTACTGTTGCTGTCCTCCATTCCACTAGAACGGATCCCTATCAGTTTATTAAAGTTTCAAAACTTTGAAGACCATATGGACGAGACCATATGTTCAAAGTTTTGAAACTTTGAACATTTTGTACTGAAATTGATATACAGCACGGAACTCAGGATTTGCCATTTTCCTCACTGTAGTGTGATCTCGGAGTTGGTATAGTAAATTAGGAGGGGGTGTAGGGGTGCAGGGAGGCTTACCCCCTGCAAAAACAAAGACAAGTTGTTTTATTTTATTTCAGTGTTTTTTTTATTTTTATTTTGAAGTTTCAAAACTTCGAACATATGGTCTTTGAAGTTTTAAAACTTCCATAAGCGGATAGGGATCCGCTGGAACACAGCCAGTTTGCAAGTTGTGGTTAAACACAGAGTCAAGTGAATCTGTTAGGTCATGCTTTAAGTTATTTAAAAGGCAACCTGGGATGTTGCCTAGTCCCACTGATGCAGAGTTTTTGCTCTTGCAGAGTGCAGAGATAACCTGCTCTCTTGAGATACTAGGTTGAGGTATGGTAGCAGGTATACTTTGGGGGATGACCAGTGGGAATAGGGGGTTCAGTTTGCTCTAAATATGTCAGCTAGCAGGTTGGCTATTACCTCCACTTCAGTATGGGTGGTGCCATCCATAACCAGTTCAGCACATAAATGGGTATTCTTTTTCAGATTTCAGACAAAGAATGCCTTGATTATCTTTAGCTATGGAGACTATTCTTGCTTTGTGATTAGCTTTGGAGGACTTAACAAGATCTCCAATTTGTTTGGTTAAACTAGAGAGGGATTTCTTTTTCTGCTGAGCCAGTTCTTTCTTGTTCTTGGACAATAGTTTCTTTCTCTTGTTGTATAGCCTGTTTGTACTCAGGGGCCACCAGGGTGGCTTATTTTTTTCGCAAAACCTGGTTTTATTCCTGTCAGGTACAGCAGATTCTATACAGCTGCTTAAATGGTTATACAGGGCATTGGTGTACACCCCTGCATAGGCGTCTGTGTTATGTGTTTGGGGGGGCTTTGAACCTTCTTATACCATCACTTAGTAGGAGGTAATTTGGCTTGGAAAAATTCTTAAGTGTTTTTAAGCCTGGTGTGATATCTGGCCTGGTTGAACTTACCAGGGAGGACATCACATGGGGGGGGGGTGCAGTGCTCCCCCATGTTAGTGAGTACTATGTCCAGGGCATTTGAGCCCCTTATGGGAATGCTGTCTAGCTGTTCCACGGCATTTGCATTGACAAAGTCTAAGAACCTCTGATCCAGCATGTTTGTGGTCATGTACATTTCCCTTTCAATGGCAGGATAGTTAATCACCCATGAATAAGGTTTTGGGCTGTTTGGCAATGGTCTCAAGTAAGTCCATGTACACGGTATGCTTTTCCTGGTTCATGGTGGGGGAAAAGGAGTTATGTACTTACCATAACTTGGTTGTGTTACCCTATGTCACTATTCATCACTCTTGGGTCCTAGGATCTGACATCGGATCCGAGCCGGCAACTTTTCAGAGGGATCATAGGCTCAAGCTCCTTCCACTCCCATAATCCCTTGGTGCCCTCTAACCCCTCAGATCAAGTTTTCCTCTAGAGCTAGAAAACAGCTAAGGAAGACCTTAACATCCAGACAGGACATCTCTACTTCTTCAAGGTCCCACAGGATGGAGGATGGAGGGAGGGATACTGATGAATTGTGACACAGGCTAGCATAGATGTAAAGTTATGGTAAATACATAACTCTTACCAGACGTTATCCATGTCACTATTCCTCACTCTTGGGTCAGAGTCCCTACCTACCATAAAACCCTGGGTGGCCTCATGGAAGGACATGCCAATGAACTGTGGGGCCAAAAGAAGCCCTGCTCCTGGAGACAATGTCAAGTTTATAATGAGTAACAAAAGTATGAGGAGTAGACCAGGTGGTCGCTGCACAAATCTCATTCAAGGAATGACAAGCAAAATAGGCAGCTGACATAGTCACAGATCTAGTGGAATGAGCGCTGACTGCTCCTGGTAATGATAAACCTTTAGACGAATAAGCCATAGAAATACAATTCAAAATCTAATGAGATATAGTAATCTTAGAGTCTACCAAGCCCCTACCTGTTAACAGAGGAGGCCACAAACAGCTAGTCAGATTTACGGAAGCTCTTGGTCCTGGTCAAGTAGAATCATAGTTGTCTATGAACGTCAAGTGTGTGCAGCAAATATTCACCTTTATTGGAAAAGTTGGGGAAGAAAAGGTACAGTTGTGTACCTACCATAAATGCAGATGTTTGAGTGTATTCACGGTTGGTCATTACACTTAGGTTATCCTGCTGTCAGGCTACCCACAGTCGGCCAGAGTTCCAAAGTCTAGGTCCGGCGTCGGTTGCTGTCGCCTCTTCCCTGACGTCAGTGCGCCAGGGGTATAAAAGATGCAACTGATGCCATTTTCTTCAGTTTTTCTTGCCCCAGATGTCAGGTGCCCCCAAATATGATGGCTGAAAAAAGATTAATTTATGCCAAAAAGCATGCATGTAGTAAAATAAACATTTCCTTCATCTACAAGCAAATACACCACATAGGTTGTATACAGTTGAGAAGTACAGAAAAGTCCCAGCAAAGAATAGGGGGATGGTGGGTGGGTAACCTGTACTGCAACAGTGAATACACTCGAACATCTACATTTATGGTAGGTACACAACTGTACTATGTTCATCGTGTTTCACATTTTCAGTCATTACACTTGGGTTGAATCCCAAAGCTGAGGTTGGGTGGCTGGGCATAAATAGAATTAGGAGAGGCTACCAGGCCCAGCAGAACTGCGGTGGCAAAGCCTGCTCTGGATTTAGAGTAGAGAGGTAAGTGGTAGTGCCTGGTGAAAGTGTGCACTGAACTCCAGGTTACAGCTTCTAAAATGTTTTTGGTTGGTACTCCTCTGAGAAAGGCTGCTGAAGTGGCTGCTGCTCTGGTAGAATGTGGTCTAATGCTCTTAGTCACTGATTTGCCATGTTGTGCATAGCAGAAGCAAATGCAGTGTCCTATCCATTTTGAAATTGGATGCTTTGAGATAGGCTTTCCTTGTGATCCTGCAGTGTAAGCTACAAACAGCTGCTCAGTTTTTCTGAAAGCTTTTGTTTTGTCCAAGTAGAATCGTAGCTGTCTGTGTATGTCCAAAGTGTGCAGAAGTCTCTCCCCTCTATTTTGGGGATTTGGATAGAAAGTTGGCAAATGAATAGTTTGGTTAAGAGCCACACTGGAAATCACCTTTGGCATAAATGTTGGGTTTGTCCTTAGTCCCTGTCCTGATGAAAAATGATGAAAGGTTCCACTGCCATTAATGCCTGTAACTCTGAGACTCTTCTTGCTGAAGTTATTGCTAGGAGCAAAGCAGTTTTCCATAAGAATTTTATATCAGCTGTGTTGGCTATCTCAAAAGGAGGCAGCGTGAGCATTTCTAAAACAAAATTGAGGTCCCAAGTAGGTATTGGTGCTCTCCTTGGGGGTCTTATGTTTTTTGCCCCTCTGAGGTACTGTTTTAGTAATGGATGTGAAAAAATAGGAGGTTCTGTATTGTAATGAGCTGAAATGGCAGAGGCATGGATCTTAATAGATGAGAAGGATAGGCCTTTGTCCAGCATCTCAGTTAGGTATTGTAAAATCTGAGGTATATTTGGAATAAGTGGTTCGAGTCCTTGTGCCTGGTTCCAAGCACAGAATCTCTTCCATTTTTCTGCATAAGATTTCCTAGTGCTGGGCTTCCTGGCTTCTAAAATGACATCCATAACAGCTTTAGAGAGAAGTGTGGTCTGAGTGGCTATATTATCTGCCATGCAGCCAGATTTAAGGTTCTGAGTTGACTGTGTAGAATCTGATTGTTTTGTTGAGTCAGAAGATGAGGAATTTTTAAGTAAAGGCCAGGCTGGGCCTTGAGACAAGCTCTTTAGGATTGGGTACCAGTGCTGGCGTGGCCAGTCTGGGGCAATCAGGATCATTTTTGGCTTCTCTTGTCTGACTTTTAGGAGCAGCTTGGGAAGAAGAGGCAGTGGAGGGAAGGCATAAACTGTCAGGGTTTTCCAGCTGAATGATAGAGCATCCACTTTCCACGCTTGTGAGTGATAAGTTCTTGTGCAGAATTTCTGTAGTTGGCAGTTGTGAGGGTAGGCAAAAAGATCTATGTCTGGGTGTCCCCATTTCCTTGTTATCATGCTGAAGACCTGTGGATATAGTTTCCATTCATGAGGATCCATGAGATTTCTGCTTAGTTCGTCTGCCAGTGTATTTTTCACTCCTGGCAGGAATTGTGCCTGCAGATGTACTTGATAGGTCAGTGCTGTGTTCCACAAAGTCATGGCTTGCCTGCAGAGGGGGTAGGAATGTGTGCCCCCTTGGTTGTTTATGTACCACATAACTGTGGTATTGTCCGTCTTTAGTAATAGTTGTCCTGGATGTAGTAGATCCTTGAATGCTGTCATTGCATTCTGTACAGCTAGCATCTCTTTTTGACTGATGTGAAGATGCATTTGCTCCTTGGGCCATGTGCCCTGAATACATTTTCCTGCCATGTGTGCCCCCCAGGCATAATCCGATGCATCCGTTGTTACTATCTGCCTGACTGTGGGTAAGGTGAAAGGCTGTCCCTTGTTATGGTGACATGCCCAGGACCACCATCGAAATTCCTGTTGCAGGCAGGGAATTAATAATGTTTCCAGGCTGTGGCAATGTTGAGTCCAAACACTTTTTAGATACCATTGTAGTTTCCTCATATGCAGTCTTGCATATGGAATTAGTAGAATGCAGGATGCCATGAAACCCAGGGACTGCAGAATTTTTCTTGCAGGGAGCTGGGTCTTTGTTGCAATTATCTGAAAGTAATGAGTCTGATGCCTTTGCTTGTCTGGCGTGAGATAAGCCATCTGGGCAGTTGTATTTAAGCTTGCACCCAGGAATATTATCTCTTGAGAGGGCACTAGTTTTGATTTATTTTCATTTACTGTGTACCCTAGGCAAATTAGTAATCTTTTTACAAACGCCAGATGTTTTAATAGAATGTCCTTGCTCTCTGCTTGAATAAGGCAGTCGTCCAAGTAGGGATGTATTTGAATTCCTTTTTGTCTGCAAAATGCAATTACTGGTGCCAGGCATTTTGTGAAGACCCTGGGCGCAGTAGATAAGCCAAAGGGCAGTGCAGAGAATTGGTAATGCATTGAGCCAGCTATGAATCTGAGGTATCTTCTGCAAGATTGTCCGATTGGGACATGCAGGTATGCCTCCTTGAGGTCCAAAGTAACTAGCCAAGCCTTCTTGCCCAGCATGGGTAGAAGTTGCTGCAGTGTTAACATTTTGAATTTTGGAACATCCACGAAAGTATTTAGGATTGACAAGTCCAGTATTGGTCTCCAGGCTTTGTCCTTTCTGGGTACCAGGAAAAGTCTTGAGTAAAATCCTTGTCCCTGTTCTTGCTGTGGTACTCTTTGAATAGCTCCCATGTCCATGAGAGCAGCAATTTGCTTTTGTGCCTCTGCCCATTGGTTTTGTGGCAGGTCCGGCATACCTTTTGATTTTGGAAGGGTGTGAAAGTGGAACCTGTAACCCTGAGAAGCAATATTCAGTACCCATTTGTCCTGGGTGATTATGTGCCAATTTTGTGAGAAAAGTGCTAGCTTTCCACCTAAGGGTGCTGCCAAAAGGTAAGTGCTTGGCATTTGTAGAGGGAAGTCATTGGGACCGTTTCCTATAAGGTTGTGATTGGTCTTCTCCTCCTTTGGGGGCTGAAGTACCCCATTGTTTAGGTCTGTAGGAGCCTTGGGGCTGAGATCTGCCTCTTAGGCATCTGTATCTGCCTCTGTGACCTGTCTGACACCGGAAATGACCAATTTTTTGAAGGCCAGTTTCTGCTAAACCTAGGTGGTTGAACCTGTAAGAAATCCTTCACTGTCTGCATTGATTTTGCTTTATCCTCCATTTTCTTTAACACCTCTTCTGCCTTAACACCAAACAAAGTATCATGCTGTAGTGGCGCATCCAATAATTTTACTTTAACATGTTCAGGTAAACTTTGTTCTTTCAACCAAGCATGCCTTCGAATGACACAGCCTGTAACTGCTCTACAAGAAGCCTCTAATGAATCAAAACCACATTGCAGAGTATGCTTTCCCACTTGTTCAGCTGCATGCAATAAATCCTGCATTTCCTTATTGTCAGGACCTTCTGAGTTTGCAAGCATTTTTTGTTTTAGCAAAGGCATGAGGTACTGTTGATATTTAAGCATGTGAAACTTGCAGTTTAAAGCCCTTACAGCTAAAGTAGCAGAAGTGTAAACATTTCCCCCCATCTATCCAGAGCTCTAGAATCCCTATCAGAGGGGACAGTTTTTTTTGCAGTGAAAGCCTTAATCCCTTTGGGACCCTGTGAAATTGTTTCTGGGTCAGCAGCAGGGTTTTTATAAAGAAATTTATGAGAGTCGGGGACCCTGTAGTACCGGTCTGGCTTGACTTTTGCAGGGGGTAAAGAATCAGGAGACAAACTAGATTCAGAGAAAACATCATCAATATCAAGCACAGGGGGGATAGCCAGGGGCCTGTGCTGAGGCAATAAAAGAAAGTCTCTGAGCCTTTTCTTGGATTCTGAATAATTCTGGCTCTCCCAATGGAAATGCTCCCTCATGGTGTGCAGGGTTTCCCCAAAAGAATAATCCTCAGGGGGAGAGGCTGAAGGTATAGATTCTTCTGCATCAGAATCCTCATAGGGAGGGACAGAATATCCCTGATCTGAAGAAGAATCAGAGGAAATAGAAACCTGGTCAGAGGAATCATAGTCAGTTTCTTGCCTAGGCCTTTTATCAGGAGGGTAATGGGAACCCCTGATCAAAGTAATTAAGTCTTCGGCCATTTTAAGCATCTGTTTCTTTGGCATGGATGACTGTCCAGGAGAATGCTGTACTTGTTTCCTTGTCTGTAATGGTGTTTTTGATTTTGCCTTGGCTGCTGCAGTGGACTTAATAGTAAGCTGTGAAGGTCTGAAAACACCCACAGAAGCCAGATGCCTGCTCAGCGGCTCTGGACCCATCTGAGGGAATAGTTTCCGCAGGCCCAATACCTTGAGTTTCCAGAGGCCTAGGTGTCTCCACGTGGGAGTCGGATACGGCCTGTGGCTCTGAGGTAGCGGGTGTCAGGGGCTGCGAAAGTGCCTCACTGAGAACCGGCGACTGGCCTAGAAGAGGCTTCGTCGTCGGTTTTGGACCTCGGATGCCTGTCCTTTTCCTTATCTTTGTGTTTTTTATGAATTCCGGTCGTCGGTTGTTCCGACGGCATTATGTACTTAAACCTTCGGCCAAAGTAATGTAAAGCAAAATCAAACCGACACTTAATAGTGCGTTTGTTGAATCTAGCACAAAATCGACAACTAGAAACGTCATGGTCAGGGCCTAGGCAAGGAATACAGTAAGAGTGAAAGTCCTTATGAGGTATTTGCTTCCCACAAGAAATACAATTGTTAACTTTTACTGACATCGGTCTGGAGCAAGAAAAAGTTTCCCCAATGGGGTACTTAGCTTTATTGAAGACTTCGGTTCTGAAACTCGATTTCGAAAATCTCAGGAGTCGGCCGACCGGCACTTGCAAACTGCTTTTGCTTCAGGCACCACGCGGCAAGAAAGACTGAAGAAAATGGCGTTGGTTGCATCTTTTATACCCCTGGCACACTGACGTCAGGGAAGAGGCGACAGCAACTGACGACGGACCTAGACTTTGGAACTCTGGCTGACTGCGGGTAGCCTGCCAGCAGGATAACCTGTGTAATGACTGCAACAGTGAAACACGATGAACATCTGGCAATTGGATGGACTGATTCAAATTAGCCTCCATGGCCATCTTGGGCATGAAGGAGGGATTAGTCCGGACAGCCACTCTGTCTTTATGAAATACCACATATGGAGACTTTATAGAAAGTGCCTGCAAATATGAAACTCTTCTATTCGATGTTATAGCTACCGGAAAAGCAGTCTTCCCTGATAGAAATTTCATATTACTAGTTGCAGCAGGCTCGAAAAGACTAAGAGATTGCACCCCAAAGGAAAGGTCTCAAGGGGAGAAGGATCTTTGACAGGAGACTGAAAGCAGGAAAACCCCTTTCAAAGAGGCCTCACACAGGCGAGAAGAAAAAGTAGGTTTCTCGCATACATGGAAATTAGAAATGGCCACCAATTGCAGCTTGACAGCAGAGAAACTACCTCCTTCCTGAAAAAATGAAGATAAGAACAAGATATCTGGAATGCTGAGAAAGGATTCAGATTTGCTGCTTGGCCCAAACAGAAAACCTTTTCCATTTACTACCATAGACCTTTCTGTCCTTCTGAGGCCAGAATAATGTCTGATGGGCGATGAAAGCCTGGTCTGATTTAGAATTATGGGAAGTGGATAAACCATATGGTCAGACGAAGAGTCTGAAAGGTTGGGATCAGAAGATGAGTGGGATGAGAAATCAGATCCAGAAGGGGATCTAGTACCCAAGGGGGGTAATTTCAGGTAAGACTGTAGGAGGGAGAAAGTACAGTTGTGTACACTTACCATAAATGTAGATGTTCGAGTGTATTCAGTGTTGCAGTCCATATTTCCCTCCCTCCAGCCCCCTTGTCTCTATCTCTCTCACCTCTCTATGTCTTTTACTCACGCCTTTCTGGGGTTTTGGTATTGGTATTTACTTTTTACTGATGGTTTTTCCACCACCATAACTTAGCTCCCTATTTGGGAGGCTCCTGACATTTGGGGCAAGAAAAAACTGCTTTGGGGGTGGGTACACTCCATTGCTTAGATCTCTGCACACCCTGAGACTGTAATCTGGGTGGTCTGTTTCCCCTGGAGCTGGTTTGAGATGGCCTAGAGGGGGCTGGAAAGGACCAGTGTTTGGAAGGGCAATGCCTACTGAATCTAGGGGGTTGCACTTGTAAGAATTCTTTTAACAGTCTGCAAAGACTTAGCTTTTTCTTCCATCTTTTTAAGAACCTCTTCTGCTTTGGTGCCAATCAAACTGTCCTTGTTCAAAGAAGCGCCTAGTAACTTTGATTTAACATGGTCTGGTCCTTGAGCCAAGCATGTCTTCTCAGTACAGAACCAGTGACTGCGGCCCGGCAAGATGCTTCTAGGGCATCAAAGCCACATTGCAAAGTATGCTTGCTGACTTGGCTTGCAGAGTGCATGAACTCCTGCAATTCCTTATTTTCTGCACAGTCTGTAAAGGTTGTCATTTTTTGTTTAATGAGTTCCATAATATGTTGCTGGTACTTCAGCATGTGAAGCTGACAATTTAATCCCCTAATAGCAAGGGTAGCAGAGGTATATACCGTATTACCCCCATCTGTCCAAAGCTCTTGAATCCCTGTCCGAAGGGGTGGGATTCTTGGCTGTAGTTGCCTTGATACCTTTAGGCCCCTGGGAAATTATGTTTGGGTCAGCAGTACGACTGAAAAAAATTTGCGAGTGTTAGGTACTCTGTAGTACCTGTCTGGTTTCCTAGGGGCAGGAGGTATCAGGAGTAAGACTGGATTCCATGAAAACCAACAACCTCTAGGACAGGGGGTGTTGCTAAAGGCCTGTGCTGTGGCAAATCTAGGAATTCTGAGTCTCTTTTTGGACTGGGGATAGTCTTGGCATTCTTAAAGTATGTAAGGTTTCACCAAAAGAAAAATCCTCTGGAGGGGAGGCAAAGGGAATGGATTCCTCTGCATCTGAATTCTCATAAGCAGATAAGGGCATGTTTTCATAATCAGATACCTCAGAGTCATTGGACTTGTGGTCTGTTGAAGCTGCAGGGGACTGGTCTCTTTTCCTCTTAGCAGGAGAAGGCTGAATTCCCCTAATCAGCATAATAAGGTCTTCAGCCATTCTAAGCATTTGTCTTTGAGGCATAGGAGGATGTGCATGTGCTTTGGTCATCGGTTTTCTAGGTGTAGCTTGTACTCTAGGCCTAAGAAACTCGGCAGTTTTAGATAAAAAATTTGTTGGTTTGAGTCAAACATTGGTAGTGCGCAGAACTGCCTCAGAAGCCGGTGTCTGCACAGTGGATCCAGACCCTTCCAAGGTAGAGACATCCACAGGTTCCATAGTCAAAGAAGAGTCTCACGGCATACCGGATTCCGAATGGGTCTCGGTAGAGGCCTGTGAATCCATAGAAGCGCCTCACTGAGTACCTGCGAACTGGCGACTAGCTTAGCAGAAGCGTTGTCGGCAGCTTTGGACCTATGTGGTCTGTCTCTGTCTTTATCCTTACATTTTGTTTGGAATATCGGTAGACGGATGGCTTACCGAAGCCATTTCGGAATACGGAGATGGAGAGCAAAAGAATTTAGCAACAATGAGATCCCGACGATGAATGGTTCGGGCATTGAACAAAGCACAAAACTGACAGCAAGGTACGTCGTGGTCTGGGCCTAAACAGATGACGCAGTAAGAAAGAAAATCTGTGTGTGGTATTTGCTGTCCACAGGCAAGACAATTGTTAACTTTTCCTGACATCGGTTAGAGCAAGAAAAAAGGATCCCCAATGGGGTACTTAGCTTTAGAAGACTTCAGGATTATTCAATTTGTAAACGAAAATTCAAGTAGCAGCTGACTGGCACTTGCGAACTGCTTCTGCTTTGGGCTCCTCGGCAAGAAAGACTGATGTAATGGTGTTGGCTGCCTGTTTTTATACCCCTGACTACCTGACGTCAGACCTGGAGTGACAGCAACCAACGCAGAAATACTAAGTCTCTGGTATTTGGGCCGACTGAGATCTACCTGCAGGCAGATAACCAAAGTGGGATGATTGCAACAGTGAAACATGAAGAACATCCACACCTGCAGGGGCCAAAAGGAGAGATGAGGATCAATGTGGCCTTAAGGTGTCAAGCTTTCTGAATCACTCTGGGAATGAGAGTGATAAGAGGATAGGGATATAGGAGACCCAGAGGCCAATCATGAACTAGTGTGTCCCTTGGGGACTCTCTGACTGGGGAAACCAGGGACAAATATTGGCTGCATTTGTGACTGTGAGGGGGAAGCAAACAGATCATAGCTCAGATGACTCCACCGAAGGAAAATTTATCTCACCACTGAGGGATTTGGAGACCACTCATGAGGACTCAGGATGGCCCTTGCAGAGTCTGTCTCCTAAGATGGACTCCCTGGGAATGTGCATTACAAGGTGATGTGCCCAGAGGACATCGCCCATTCCCACATCCTCATAGCCTTGCAACAAATCAGATAGAGTGTGGTCCCTTGCTTGTTGATGTACCACACAACTGCTATGCTGTCCCTGTGAACTGCAATGGTACCCAGAGGCAGGCAGGCAGTCCTGAAAGGCTTGCAATGTGAAAAGAACTGCTCTCATCTCCAGTACGTTTATGTGCAGTTTGGTCTCTGCAGGGGACCACGTACCTTGGACCATCTTTACCTGGAAATACCCAACCCACAACAGGAAGCATCAGAGGTCACGGTGCCATTGGGGGGGGGGGGGGAGAAAATGGTCTGCCCACTAGGAGATCGAGAGACTGAATCCAAAGGAAATGACACCTGCACACTGCGGTGAGACAGATTGAGGCAGTCATCTGATGAGAAAAAGAAGATCACTGGACCACTAGAGTCCACTGCAGAACCCTCATATAGAACCTGGCTAATGGCACCGGATAAATTGCAGCCATCATGGACCCTAAGGCACTGAAAATGAAGTGGATCTGACAAGACAGATCTAGGAGGAACTAAACATGAGCTTTGATTAGATGAATCTGCCTGAGAGGTAATGCAATCTCCAACACAGTGTCCAACTGAATTCCGATAAACTCCCAAGTTTTGGGACGGAATCAAATTTGATACGAGTAGATACACAGTGATTCCGAACTGGCTGAACAGGTGAAGAATGTTAAGAGTGTAAGGAGCCAATCGTTGAGGTAAGGAAATGCCTGGAATCCCTGCAGTCACAGGTGAGCTGCGACCACTGTCAAGCAATTAAACACCAAGGGGGCCATGGTGAGACCAAAGGACAGGGTCCTGAACTGATGATGATTAGCCCCTACGCAAAAGCGGAGATGGCTCCTGGAGTACAATACAGTTGTGTATACTTACTATAAATGTAGATGTTACAGGTATTCACTGTTGCAGTCATCACACTTGGGTTATCCTGCCAGGGGTAGCCCTCAGTCGGCCCGAATACCAGAGGCTTAGTATTTCTGCATCGGTTGCTGTCGCTCCAGGACAGACGTCAGGTTGTCAGTGGTATAAAATCAGGCAGCTGACACCATTACATCAGTTTTTCTTGCCCCGACTGTCAGAAGCCCCCAAATAGGGAGCTAGGTTATGGTGGAAGAACACCACCAGTAGAAAGTAAATACCAAAAATTCCCTGTAATGCGAGAGAGAGAGAGAAGTGGGATGGAGAGCGGGAAACCAGGACTGCAACATTGAATACACTCAACATTTATATTTATGTAAGTGTACACAACTGTACTATGTTCTTTGTGTTTCACTGTTGCAGTCATCTCACTTGGGTTGATTTCCAAAGCTGAAGAAAATGGTGGAGGCAGTCAAGAAGACTGGGGGGGCTGGCAAGTATGTTGCAAGACTGCGGTGGCAAAGCCTGCCCTGGATTTGGAGAAGATAGGCAGGTGGTAATGCTTGGTGAAGGTATGAACAGAACTCCATGTTGCAGCCTCCAGGATGTCCGTGGTAGGGATCCCCCTCTGAGAAAAGCTACAGAGGTGGAGGTTGCCCTGGTGGAATGTGTCCTGATCCCCTTAGGGGGCGGTTTCCTGTGGTATTTGTAGCAGAAATGGAAACCGTGTACTATCCATTTGGAGATTGATTGTTGGATATGGCCTTGCCTTCTGCCCCTGCTGCAAAGATGACTAGCAATTTGTCAGTTTTCCTAAAAGATTTAGTCCTATGCAGGTAGAATCCAAGCTGTCTGTGCACATCTAGAGAATGCAGAATCCTTTCCCCCTTGTCTTGTGGGTTAGGGAAAAAGGTGGGCAAATAAATAGATTGGTTGAGAGCCACACTGGACACCACTTTAGGCATGAAAGTTGGGATAGTCAAGAGGGAGACCCTGTCAGCATGAAAAAATGATGAAGGGCTCTACTGCCATGAGTGCTTTTAGCTCTGAAACTCTTCTAACTGAAGTGATGGCCAGAAGCAAGGCTGTTTTCCAAGAGAGGAATTTTAACTCTGCTGAAGCTGCAGGCTCAAAGGGGGGTAATGTGAGCTTTTCCAACACAAAGTTAAGGTCCCAAGCTGGGGTAGGAGCTCTTCTGGGTGGCCTTAAATTGTTAGCCCCTCTTAGGAACTGTTTGATGAGAGGGTGAGAAAAGAGAGGTGGCTCTGTGTTGTAATGAGCAGATATGGCAGAGGCATGAATTTTAATGGAAGAGAAGGATAGACCCCTGTGTAGTAGGTCTGCTAGGTAATCCAGGATGAGATGTAGGGAGGGCTGTGCTGTTTCAGCTCCTTTAGCCTGGATCCAGGTGCAATACCTTTTCCACTTATCAACATGGAATTTTCTAGTGCTGGGGTGTCTGGCCTCATGTATGACATCCAGGACTTGCTTGCTTAGACTGGCAATTGGAAGAGAGGTCAGGGAATAAGCCAGGCTGCCAGGTTCAGGGTCTGCAATTGTGGATGCATGAATTCTCTGTTCTGCTGGGTCAGGAGAGTTGGGATCCAAGGTAGGTGCTATAGTGGCAGGGGTGACAGACTGAGCAGAAGTGGGTACCAGTGCTGGCGTGGCCAGTCTGGGGCAATCAAAATTGCTCTTGGTTTTTCCTTTCTTATTTTGACTAGTAACTTTGAAAGGTGAGGTAGAGGGGGAAATGCATAGATCAGAAGTTTACCCATTGGAAGGATAGGGCAACCACTTTCCAGGCCGTGCTGAGGTTCCCTGGTGCAGAATTTGCTGAGCTGGTGATTGTTGTGGGAGGCAAAGAGGTCCACCTTTGAGGCACCCCATTTCTAGGTTACAAGGTTGAAGATGCTGTGGTCTAGCTGCCACTCATGTGGGTCCTGGAGGTTTCTGCTTAAGCTGTCTGCCAGAGAGTTTTGGGAGCCTGGCAGAAATTGTGCTTGCAGGTGAATTTGCATGGCTGAAGCCACGTGCCAAAGGGTCATGGTGAGCCTGCAGAACAGATAAGAGTGAGTTCCTCCCTGCTTGTTGATGCACCACATCACTGTGATGTTGTCTGTTTTGATCAGTAGAGGCCCCGGGGAGAGTAGGGTCTGAAAGCTGTTAAAGCATGCTGAACAGCTAGCATTTCTTTTTTGGTTATGTGCAGATATATTTGATTTGGGCTCCAATGGCCCTGAATGCACCTGCCATCCAGGTGTGCACCCCAGGCATAATCTGATGCATTTGTGTTGAGGGTCTGGGCGGCATGGGGTTGTGAGAAGGGAAGACCCTCGTTGTGGTTGCATGCTGCTGCCCACCAAAGACAATCTTCCCTTAGACAGGGTATCATAGGTATGATAGTTTCCAGGTCATGAGTGTGTTGACACCAAAGTTTCCTCATATGCAGTCTGGCATATGGAATGAGTAGAATGCAGGATGCCATGAACCCTAGAGCTTGCAGGATTTTCCTTGCGGATAACTGGGTTCTGATGGCTAGTTGAGGGAAGTAGTCTGTCAGATAGGCCTGTTTTTCTGGAGTAAGGAATGCCATCTGGGAAGCTGTGTCCAGGCTTGCTCCCAGGAATACAATTTTGTGAGTGGGTACTAGTTTGGATTCCTTTTCGTTGATAGTGCACCTTAGGGAGGTCAGTAGGTGCTTTACAAAGGTCAGGTGCTGTAACAGCTTTTCCTGTCTGCCTGAATCAGGCAGTCATCTAAGTAGGGGTAAATTTGAATATTCCTTCATCTGCAAAAAGCAATGGCTGGAGCCAGGCATTTTGTGAAAACTCTGGGAGCAGTGGATAAGCCAAAGGGAAGTGCAGAGAACTGAAAGTGCATAGATCCTGCTCTGAAATGGAGATATTTCCTGCTGGAATCCCTGATTGGGATGTGTAGATAGGCCTCTTTTAGGTCTAAGGTGGCTAACCAAGCATCCTTGGATAGCACAGGAAGAAGCTTCTGGAGGGTGCGCATTTTGAATTTTGGTATCACCAGGAAGGTGTTTAGAATTGATAGATCGAAGATCGAGCACCAGGTGCCCTCTTTTCTGGGTACCAGGAAAAGCCTGGAATAGAAACCTTGGCCTATCTGGTCTGCAGGAACAGGCTGTATTGCCCTCATGGAGAGCAGGGAATGGACTTGGTTTTGTGCCTCAGCCCACTAGTTTGGAGGAAGATCTGGGAACCCTTTTGGGGTAGGTAGAGTGTGGAAATAAAATTTGTATCCCTAGGACACTATGTTGAGAACCCATCAGTCTTTGGTGATAGAGGCCCAGTTTTTGGCATGGGAGGGGAGTTTTCCTCCTAGGGGCACAAGCAGGTGGGCAAAGGTAAGGGGTGGAGGTGTAAAGTCATTGAGTTCTTTCCACAAGGGGGTGGCTTAGCATTCCCTGTTTTGGAAGTGGAGGAACTCCACTGCTTAGATCTCTGCAGTCCCTGGGACTGTCTGGGGGGGGGGTCTGCATCCCCAGGTCTGGTCTGAGCTTGTCTTGAGGGGGCCAGAAAGGACCAGTGCTTGGAGGGGCAATGCCTACTGAACCTTGGAGACTGGACCTGTAAGAAGTCTTTAACTGTCTGCATACATTAAGCTTTTTATTCCATCTTTTTTAAGACCTTTTCTACCTTGGTGCCAAACAAATTGTCTTTGTTTAATGGTGCGTCCACTAGTTTTGATTTGACATAGTCTGGCAATGTCTGTTCCTTAAGCCAAGCATGCCTTCAAGTACAGAACCTGGGACTGTTGCCCTGCAGGATGCTTCTAGGGCATCAAAGCCAAATTGCAAGGTGTGTTTAGTAACTTGGCTTGCAGAATGCATAAGTTCCTGTAATTCTTTATTTTCTGCACAAGCTGGAAAGGTAGATATTTTTTGTTTATGGAGTTCCATAGTACGTTGCTGGTATTTCAGCATGTGGAACTGACAATTTAGTGCTCTAATGGCAAGCGTTGCAGAGGTGTATACTTTTCCACTCCATCTGTCTAAAGCTCGGGAATCCCTGTCCGAGGGGGGTGGGATTCTTAGCCGTGGTTGCTTTTATTCCCTTAGATCCTTGTGAGATGAGCTCTGGGTCAGCAGTAAGATTCTTGAAAAAAAATTTGTGAGTCAGGGACTCTAATACCTGTCAGGCTTCCTGGGAGCAGGAGGAAGGGTGTTAGGAGTTAAACTGGATTCCATGAAAACATCATCCACAACATCCAGGACAGCAGGAATGTCTAAAGGTCTGTGCTGTGGTAAATCTAAGAATTCCCGGAGCCTGTTTTTGGACTGAGGATAGTCCCGACACTACCACTGGAAATGCTCTGTTAAAGTATGTAGAGTTTCACCAAATGAAAAAATCCTCTGGAGGAGAGGCAGAAGGAATTGATTCCTCTGCATATAAATCCTCATAAGCAGGCAAGGGTTGCATGTCTTCATATTCAGAAACCTCAGTCATCGGACTCCTGGTCAGATAAACCTGCTGGGGACAAGCCTCTTTTTTTTTTTTTTGGAAAGGGCAGGCTGGCTTCCCCTAAAAAGCAAGATAAGGCCTTCCGCCATTTTAAGCATTTGAGATTGAGGCATGGAAGCCGGTGCTTGAGCTTGGGTCAGTTTTTTAGGCATAGTTCGTACCCTAGGCCTTAGAAATTTAGTAGTTTTAGAAAGAACTGAAGACGCGAAAGTAGTAGTCTGTGTAGAGTATCGGTAGTGCAAAGAACTTCCTCGGAAGCCGGTGCCTGTTCAGCAGCTCCAGACCCAACCAAGGTAGAGGCACCTGCAGGATCCTTAGTCAAAGAAGAGTCTCGCCGCATACCAGACTCTGAACAGGTCTCGATAGTGGCCTGTGAATCCACAGAAGCGGGCATCAGGGGCTGTGAAAGCATCTCACTGAGGACCGGCAAACTGGCGACTAGCTTAACAGAAGTGTCGTCGGCAGTTTTGGACCTGTGCAGTCTGCCTCTGTCTTTATCCTTACGTTTTTTTGGAAGCTCGGTAGTCGGATGGCTTACCGAAGCCATTTCGGAATATGGAGATAGAGGGTGAAAATATTTGGCTACAATAAGGGCCCGACGATGTATAGTTCTGGCATTGAACAAAGCACAAAACTGACAGCGAAGGACATCGTGGTCTGGGCCTAAAGAGGTGATGTAGTAAGAATGGAAATTTCGGTGTGGTATTTGCTTTCCACAGGCGAGAAAATTGTAAATTTTTCTGACATCGGTTAGAGCAAGAAAAAAGGATCCCCAACGGGGTACTTATCTTCAGAAGACCAACTTCAATTTTGAAAGGAAAACTCAGGTAGTGGCCGACCTGCACCCATACAAACTGCTTCTGCTTCAGGCTCCTCGGTAAGAAAGACTGATTCTATACCACTGACGACCTGATGTCAGTCCTGGAGCGACAGCAACCAATGCAGAAATACAAATCCTCTGGTATTTGGGCCGACTGAGGGCTACCCCTGGCAGGATAATCCAAGTATGATGACTGCAACAGTGAAACACGAAGAACATCATGTCAGTACCTCCATATCCCTGAATAATACTGTCCCTGAGCTGTTGAGGGGCGAAGCACTGAGGGGGCAGGGACCAGTCAAAAAAAAAAAAAAAACATGACCGGAGCCCACACCAAGGACTCTGGGTGAATCCCTGTCACCTCCTCATCATGCCCCATGGCCTGAAATTCCAAAACCACCTGGGCTGGACAAGGACAGGATATTGTAGGAGCAGCGGAAGGACCCATAGCCAGATGGGCAAGGGATGCTAGAAGCCCCAACTCAATTTGAGCTTTAAGGAAGGACCTCATCATCCTGTCCATATCGGTGGGGAGCAGGCTCCTGGAGGACCTAGAAGAGAAAGACCGGGCTGAGGACAAATGTCTGGAACCCGAGGATTTCCTATGCCTCTCCGAAGATTGGCTTCTATGGCTGGGAGCCTCAAAGAGCTGCTGCTCAACAGAACCTGAAGGAGAGCCCTCAATCACAACTGTGGGATATGACAGGGGCCCTGAATCCGTACACCTTGGGTCTGAGGACAATGGAGGATCTGACAGATTGGAACCCGAAGGTCTCAGATCCGAGGAGGTCATATCCGGTCTTAGTTGGATCCAAAAGGCCTCGATCCAGAGATCTTGGATCCAGGAATAGATTCCCATGACCTCGAATCCAAAGGCCTCAAAATAGAAGCCTTGGTTCTGAGGGTAGACTCATGGGACCTAGGATCCAAGGTTGGATCCCACAGAGCCGATGCTGGGGTCTGACCCGAGGAACTAGGATTCAACAGCCTGGGTTTCTTGGAGGAAGAGGACCCTGGAACAGATGGACCCTTCCTCTTATAGTCAGAGAGGCCATGCTTGGCCGGGACATGGCCAACAGACCCCCCCGGACCATATCCTTAAACAACTTGCTGTGAATCTCAACCAAGGCCCTGGGGTTGAATACAGCACAAATGTCGCATTCATCCTCCAGGTTGTCAGTGCCCAGGCAATAGAGGCATACTCTGTGTGCAAGTCGGACATGGGCATCTTCCTACCACACACGGAGCACGTCTTGTACCCGGGCTGGCTTGTCAGACATCTTGGGACAGGACAAACACCAAAACCAACATAGCACGCAAAACAAAGAAACCGGAGACCAATGCCTAAGTCTAAAAGCCAACACAGATGGCACAAACACCCACAAACTACTACTACTGCCAAACATTCTACCAACTAATGCAAGAAAAAAAATAAGGCAGGAAAAAACTCTTTTTGGTGCCAAAAGATCAAACAGATAAATGGGAGGGAAGGTTAACTAACTACAACACAGCAAGCAAGAAAGGAAATTAGAGCAATATGGTAGAATATAATAATATATAAGAAAATATGCGAAAATGTAGCAAAAAAAGGCACGTATCCCTATGAAGAGACTAGAGCCCTAAAATCACATCTGAAGCTAGAGAGCGGCAAATGAGATCTGAGGGTTAGAGGGCAGCAAGGGATTATGGGAGTGGGAAGAGCTCAAGACTGTGATCTGTTAGAAAAGTTGCTAACTCAGATCCAATGTTGGATCCTAGGATCCAAGAGTGAGGAACAGTGACATGGATAACATCAGATCTATAGTTAGATATGATGTAGTAGGGGGTTTGCCTATGGACATGGAGTAGCTTAACAGAGTTTTACTGTGACCAGTCTAGAGGTGTACTTGTCCTTAATGAAGAAGGATACAACTCCTCCTTTGGTTCTTTCACATTCACTTTGTGGTTTGAACGTATGGAAGGCGTTGTAGCCCTGCATGGCCAAGGTGCTTTCTGCGACTCTGAACCATGTCTCAGTGACTGCACAGACATCAGTATCTTCCAAGGTGAGGAATGCTTTCAGGGAGTGTAGTTTCATGTTTAGACTCCTGGTATTAAGCAGCAGTACCTTGAGTTTATCCAGAGACAATTTTGTTACATTGGAAGGTTGGTTATTTTGACAATACCTATAAAAGGCACAATAGGGGGTGGTTGATGCCTTTGCTGGCAACCGAAAACCTAAAGGAGACAGGTGCAAACCATCGCTGGCAAAGCAGCATGGCCTGTTGACCATGCCTTCCCAGGCTGACAGATACTGGATCCCCTTGGACTGACACCAGAAGCTAAGCCAATTTTTAAAGTCAATCATTTTATGTTTGTATTGTAGCATCATCCTTGGACAGGGTAGAATGATGCTTAAGGTTAGGCCTGCCTGTGACGCAATCTGAAAGCTCAAATGTGTCTCTCTTCATATAGTCCAGAGACGTATGTCTGAAATCATTCACCCTAACATGGACTAAGTGTCATACTGGTACTTGTGTTTGGGTGACCTGACTGATCTTGGCACCTGACATGCAGCTAACTGTAACCCACTCCTTATCCAGCCTGGTGAGAGGAACAGCTGTGTCTCACTATGGAGTCTCCTATGACCATATAAATTAGGTTTTGTGATGTTACGCATTATGGGCTTACTTGCTGAGACACTGGTGTGTGTGTTATTGTGCTGTGGTAATTTTTTGTACTAGTGTGTATTTTTCATTTGGGATCCCTCTGATCCTCTGGTAAGTTACTAGTGAGTACCTCCGCATATGTGGGTTGTGTGTCATGTCCTTATTTAGTATGGGAAGTGGTGTGTGTGTGTGTGTGTGTGTGTGTGTGTGTGTGTGTGTGTGTGTGCTGACACCGTTTGGCGTTTGATCTGTCCTTATGTGAGAGTCTTGCCTCCAACTTCATAATGTAACTACATCTCTCTCAAAGTATTTGTTTCAGGAGGATGTGGCTGCCAGTACACAGACAATTGCTACATTGCCTCAGGATGCCGTGTCCATCAGTCTGGCCAGAGAGATGATAAAAAAACTGTCCCGTCCATGATAGCAGGTTCTTACTTTACATTTTATTAGGAAACAGAATGGGTTAATTTGATAGGACTTTGCTGGTTTTATGTAGGTTAAGGTTAATCAATAAGGCAACACTGCTCAGTGTGCAACTGAGTTACTCCTAGAGCAGCAGTAAAGCTTGGAAGGGTTTCACCGACAGCTGTTTATGGAAGCTTCAAGGCTTTTGCGTCTATACAGGGCACTGCTAACTGCTGTTGTGTGAAGAGCAGCACTGTGAAACAAGAGTCTTGACTACGAGCAAAAAGAAACAAGTTTTAAGCTAACTGCAAATCAGGAAAGCACACGCTAAGCCTTCCACCAGCAATCCCCAACTCAGACAGGATTATCAGCATACTTCTGCCACAGGGGTGCAGAAAAACACCTTCTTAATGTAGAATAGCTGGTTTGGAGAACAAGTGCAACAAGACCACACAAACTACCTGCAATTATCAGATACAACTGTAATTCCGTGCAATTAACAACTTTAAGCAGCAGCAGACAGTGTAGTTTATATATATAATAACTGCAGCAAAACTGCAAACAACTTAAGACACTGCTCAAATGTAGTCACAATTTATAAGAGAAATGCAAATATGAGGGGCACGGTCTTTCACATAAGAAAAAATATACCTGGATTTAATGGGAATCACCATTACGACAGCTGCAGCTGGAGACAAACTGGAACTACATATAAATAGAAAGTCTTGAATCCTGTCTTCATATATTAGCCAAAACAAAGCCAAAGCCAAAACAAAGCTACAATATACATTCTGCCTTTCAGTGTTGTGTTGCTGCATTACTATAGAAAGTCTGCAAAGCCCTCACAAGTATGCAAGTAAATAAAAGTCTGTTAAAGGACAACTTAAGAGGTTAAAATGTAGTGCTACAAAATTACTAACACAATAAAAAGTACGCAATCCACTACAAAAATGAAACAAGATTCACAGAAAATATCTTTATTTCAAAACAAAATGAATATCATTTATTTCTAAATTTATCCATTTTCACACTCACTGCAGTGTCAACCATTTTGAACTTAACTCAATAAGTGTCTTCTCTCTTTGTGAGGGAATCCAATAGTCTTCTCTGAAATGGAGTCTTCTTTTGGTATCACAAGTAAAAATCCTAAAATGTCTGGCAAGAGTTACTGGCCTCTGTACAGTACCAAACTGTAAGCCAAATTAAGGTTATATCCAAATTGTTCAATGTCTTTTGCAACTGTAGTAGTGCAGAGAAGAAAACAAGCGAAGTTTATGGCAAAACAGTCCAACACAGCTTGTCAATATCTGTACTTAGTTGAATAATCTTTTGGAGACACCACAAGACCTCTGCCTTTTCGTGCTCCTCTATACACAGTTTCTATAATATCGATCATTTCCTGCTTATCTTCCATGGGCCAGTTGATCTTGTTGTTGTTACCAGTTCCCAAGTCAATCATTATGTGTTTATTCCTGTAAAAACAAGAGAAAAAAGTTACACAGGCCTGCATTTTTAAAGAGTGGTGGGGAATAATAGCAAGGACACAAAATGCCAAACTTCATCAGGTTAAACTGTGACTAATAGTAGCACATAATACAGAAATTCAGTATTCTGTAGATACTAAAACAGACTATAGATATCCTACCGCAAAGACAGTAATGCCATTTACAAGTATTGCCACAGCAAAAGTGCACAAAAATCACGAAATGCATGGATGTGAACATAGGGCTGGTGAAGGGGGAGAGACACCTGACCCCATTTTCTGCAGCTGTCCAATGTACCCAGAAAATGCTGCCAGAGTAGCAATTACACCATTAGCACTGGTGTTTCAGAGGTAACCACAAGCTCAGGCAGCTGGAAAAAGGATTATTTATTTGATTTATTTATAGCCCTCGTTCCCTCAGCCACGTCAGACATCACACACATCTCAGAGAGACTGATATATGTATACTGACCATACGTATGCGAGACAAGAGGAGTAAACCCATATGCAGAACACTGCAACATGGGAATAGAAGGACATCTCTGCTCTTCGGCCGGTTTGCTTTCTGTAGGTATTTTGGAATTAGAGGAATGAGGGTGGAAAGGAATACAGAAGTCCGGAGGGCCAATTGTGTAGAACAGAATCTCTCAGCGACTTCTCCAGAGGGGAGATTAGGGCAAAGTAGCTGCTGCACTTGTTGTTTAGAGGAGAGGTAGCAAGGCTGGCCCCACTGACATATGTTGTTCTCCACTACTGTCAGACTGATAGGCCACTCATGATGCAACAGAATGCTCCTGCTCAGTTTGTCTGCTATCACACTGGAACTCACTGGAATGTGCACTGCTATCAGAAAGTGGTTGGAAGAGATCACCCAATGCCACACTATGGGCACTTCCCGACATAGGGGATAAGACTTGGCTCTTCCCCGTTTATGTACCAAACTACTGACATACTGTTTGGACTGCAATAGTCCCCAAGGGAAGAGCAGCTTGAAATGCTCACAACCCTAGAAGCAATGCCCTTAGCTCTAAGGCACTGATACACAAGTTGGCCTCCATGGGGGACCAACTGCCTTGGACAATCTTTCCCAGATGTACCCCCCACCCCATCTGTTAGGCGTCCATGGTCACTACAGCCTTGGGTTGTGATGGGGTGAATGGACGGCCCAGAAGAATGTCTTTGAAATGTATCCACCGCACTAAATTAGTTTTGCAAACTGTGATAAAAATCAGGTCCAACATGGATTGAGATGACATTGTCCAGTGAGACACTAGCAGCCTCTGTAGTATTCTCATGTAGAACCTTGCTAAGGGAAGGAGATCTATAGTCACTGCCATGGAGCCTAATGCTTATAGAGCTAAACAGGAAGATACTTTGTGGCTGTTTATTATTCTCTGGACCTGAATTTTGATTTTCTGAAGTCTGGCAGGGGGAAAAAGCTATGGAAGTTTGACTATTCAGAAGTGCTCCTATGAACTCTTAACGTCTGAGTTGGGATTAACTTCGATGTTTTGTAGTTTACAGTTATTCTCAGAGAATCGCAGGTGTAAAGCAGATGGTCTCTTTACAGTATTAAATGCCTGGTTGGCAGCAATAATGAGCCAGTTGTCTAGGTATGGAAATACTTGGAATCCCTGCAGTCTCAAGTGAGCTGCGACTGCTCCCATACATTTGGTGAACACCATGGGGGCTGTGGTGAGACCAAAGAGCAGAACTCTGAACTGGCAGTGGCTGGCTCCCAGCCAAAAGTGGAGGAATCTTCTGGATCGCTTCTCCATTTTCATATGTAATACGTATACTGAAGATATATAAAGCACATCCAGTCGTCCTTTTCCAAAAACACAAGAATGGACTGTACCATGACCATCCGGAATTTAATTTGGCGAACTTGATCTGTTTAGTACACTGAGAAAGCAAAACTGGTCTGCAGTCCCCTGTCATTTTTTTGACACTAAAAAGAATCTTGAGTAAATTCTGAATCCTATCTAGTCTGGTGGGACTTCTTGGATGACTCCTTTTAGCCGTCTTCAGACCACTAGAACTGCCTGTTCCCTCTGACTGGGTGGAACATCGGGGATTTTCTTGTGTATATGAGGGGAATAAGACAAGGGGACAGTGTAGCTTCTGGATATAATCCTCTGCACCCAGGAATCCAAAGTTGTAGCCAGGCATCTTGGTGCTGGAATAATCATCCCCTGACTGCCTCCCTGCCTCCAGAAGACAAATCGGGCTTCCTTTCAGAATGTTGGTAGGGTTTACCAGGGAAGGAATCCTTGAAACCCTGGTTTTCTGTGCCACCTCTGCCACATGGACAGTGTCTTGCATTAAAGTTTCCTCCTCTGTCCCTGGGTGAACCAACTCCATGTGCATCTTGAAAAGGCCCTTGGGAATTTCTGAACCACATCTTTCCACTACCTTTTGGATTCCTGGAAAAGGATTGTTGGGGAATGGAAAAACATACTCCCATGGCAGAAAGGGTCTTTCCATCTTTCTCGCATCAAGACAATGTTTCTTTAACTTTCAAGCCAAACTGGGATGATCCGTCAAAGGATGCATTGACTACGGAAGGCTTAAATGTCTCAGCAAAATCACATAGGCACATCCAGACATGCCTCCTAATGGTAATGCCTGAACCTGCCACTCTGGTAGTCCCTTTGGCTGCATGTGCAATGAGCCTCATGGATGAATTAGACAGACTCCAGGGTGGCCAACTGGGAAGCAAACTCATCTTGAACCTCCTCAGAAATGGCTCCTGCTAGGGTATTTGATAACTCCTTGATCAGACCACTTTTAAAGTCTGGTAAAGTGTGCCAGAAAATTCAAAGACCTTAAGGGAAAGGTCATTGACACGCAAACCCACATGTTCTTCGTCTTCCATTGCTGCAGTCCTGACTATTGGGTATAGTCCGCGTCCCGTCGGCCCGAATACCAGAGTATAAGGCTGACGTCGGTCAGGGCGCATTAGACTGACGTCAGTACGTCAGGGTACTAATGCGCATGACCGACGTCATATCCTCAGTCTTTTTTGCCGCATGGTCCGATGCAGAAGCAGTTTTGCGAGTGCAGGTTGGCGTACTGAAATATTTCCGAAACCGGAGTTTCAGACCGAAACAGAGTTGGCTAAGTACCCCGTTGGGAACATTTTAGTTTTTCTTGCCTCAGTATTTTACCGGATGTCAGAAAAAGTGAATAACTGTATTTCTTGTGGGAAACAGATACCTCATAGGGATTATCATACCTTGTGTATACCTTGTTTAGGGCCTGAGCACGACGTTGTTGGTTGCCGCTCTTGTGCTAGGTTTAACAAACGCACTATTAAGAGGAGGTTAGACTGTGCCAGGCTAGTGTTTGGGAAGCGTTAATTATAAAATGCCGTCGGATGCTCCGACGCCCGCTTCCTCCAAGAAGCGCAAGGATAAAACAGTGAAGCCTAGGGTTGAGGAACCGGCAGTCCCGGACGCCGGTTCTTTAGAAGGCTCAGTGGAGCCGGAGGTTTTGCCAGGAGTTTCCATGGAGTCCCAGGCAGAAACTATACTCTTACAGGATGTGCCTTCTCAGGAGGTAGGCCAGGCTGAGGGGGCTTCTCAGGTGACTGTTCTTCCCTCTCTTCCCAAGGTAGTTAGGGCCTCTCCTTCTGTTGCCAAAACTTCTTTGAGAGGTAGGCCTACTTCAGCTTCAGTGGGGGCTTCTCCTAGCGTTTCAGGTTCTGTACCTAAGAAACATATGCTTAAAATGGCAGAAGATTTGATTACTATGATTAGGGGTTCTATGCCCCCGCCTGATAAGAGGCCTAGGGTGGAACCGGAGTTTGATAGTTTTGAACAGTGTTCAGAGGCTTCAGACACTTCTGTGGAAGATTTGCAGGAGTATCCTACCTATTCTGATTCTGATGTGGATGATTCCACTCCTACAGCGTCTCCACCTGAGGATTTCTCATTTTCAGAGACTTTGCATTCCATGAGGGAGCACTTTAAATGGGAAGGCCAGGATTATTCTGACTCCAGGAAAAGGCTTAGGGAGTTCTTGTTTTTACCCCAGCATAGGCCTTTAGCTATTCCTCCTGTGTTGAATGTGGTGGAAGATGTTTTGCAGAGGCTTCCCTGAACCCTGACTCTTTGCCTCCTGCTCCTGTTAAGCCTGATAGGTATTATAGGGTGCCCGAAGCTCATAAATATTTGTTTAAGAGTCCTAGGGCGGACCCAGAAACTATTTCTCAAGGGCCTAAGGGTGTAAAGGCTTCTGTGGTTAAAAATCCTGTCCCCACTGATAAAGAGGCAAGGGCTTTGGATAGGTGGGGAAAGAAAGTGTATACTTCTTCCACTCTAGCCATGAGAGCTTTGAATTGTCAGTTTCACATGTTAAAATATCAGAATTATCTCCTTTCACAATTGAAATCTAAGGTGGATGCTTTGGCGGAAGGTATTGAGTGTAAAGAGTTGCTGGATTTGGTTCATGTGTCTGAACAAGTGGGTAAGCATTCTTTGCAATGTGGTTTTGATGCTGTACAGGCCTCCTCGAGGGTGGCTGCCACTAGTTCTGTTCTTCGCAGGCATGCCTGGTTGAGGGATCAGAATTTAGCTGAGCATGTTAAGACAAGGATTTTGGATGCTCCTTTACAGTCTGATGTGTTGTTTGGTTCGCCTGTGGAAGCTGTTTTAAAGAAAATGGAGGACAAAGCTAAGTCTATGCAAACTGTTAAAGATTTTTGCAGGTGCAGCCAAAGTTTAGTAGAAATTGGCCTGCTAAGGGGTGGACATATCCTGCTTATGATTCTCAGTCTAGGGGTAGGTCTAGACGTGGTAGGGGCAGGGCTCAAGGTTCTTTTAGGCCTAGAACAGGGAGTTCACCTGCTCAGACTTCTGGTGAGGGCAGGGGTCAGTCCTTTCGTAAACAGACCCAATGACCTGTTTCTTCAGCTGCCAGCAGATTCACGTCTGGCAGCTCCTTTGGGAGGAAGACTGTCTCTTTTCAAAGAAAATTGGGATTTAATTACTCAAGACAAATGGGTGTTGGATATCATTCACCACGGTTACAGATTTTATTTCCATACCATGCCCCTTTCAAAGGCATGCCAGACGTTCCTCCTCTACAAAGAAAAGAGGCTCACAAGCAAGTTTTACAGTTACTTCACATAGGGGCCATTCAGCCAGTCCCTGTGTCAGAGAGGGGCCTAGGATTTTATTCTCGCCTGTTCCTTGTACCAAAGAAGGGGAACACGTGGAGACCAATTTTGATTTATCTCTCCTCAACACGTTTTGGACATTCCCAAGTTCAAGATGTTGACGTTACAACAGCTTTTACCTCTGCTGGGCAAAGATCACTGGATGGTAACTTTAGATCTCAAGGAAGCTTACCTTCATGTGCCTATAAGGCTAAGTTGCAGAAAGTATCTGCGTTTCGAGCTGGAAATTCTCATTATCAGTTCTCTGCATTGCCCTTTGGCTTGTGTACTCCGCCCAGAGTGTTCACAAAGGTTCTGGCTCCACTGATACCTTACTTCAGGCTTCAAGGAATTCAAATCTATCCTTACTTGGGCGACTGCCTGATTCTGGCTCAAGAAAAGGAAGACCTTCTACAGCATCTCGAATATGTTATAGCAGTGCTAAGATGCCTAGGGTATTCTGTGAGCGAAATAAAGTCCAGTCTAGTACCCTCTCAAGACATGTGCTTTCTGGGCGTGAGACTGAATACAGCAGCCCAGATGGCCTTTTTAACCCCGGACAAACAAAAGAGTCTGTCACTTTACTTCCATCAACTATCTCATCAGTCCGTGCTGACTGCAAGGACAGTCCTTCAAGCATTAGGGTTCATGGCATCTTGTATTCTGGTGCTTCCCAATGCCAAACTGCATATGAGGAAGCTACAATGGTATCTCAAAATGTATGGACACAGCACTGCCAGGATTTGGACACTGTCATTCAAATAATACCTTGCCTTCAAAAGAATTTTGTGGTGGGCTCAGGAATGTCACCTAAACAAGGGACTCTCTGTGACCCGGCCAGAGGCAAGTCAGATTTTAACGACAGATGCCTCGGACATTGCTTGGGGAGCTCATCTAAATGGAAAGTGGATACAAGACAAGTGGCCTGCCAGACTACAGCATCTACATATCAACATGAAGGAGATGTTAGCAGTCCAGTTTGCGTTAATGGCTTTCAAGGAGTTACTGCTTCCAGGGCAGGTGTTGATTCTAACAGACAACACAACTGTCATGTGGTACATCAACAAGCAAGGGGAACACATTCTTATCCTCTATGCAGGCAAGCAATGATTTTATGGGAGACTGCTCAGCTTGCAACTAACTCTTCAGGCAAGGTTTCTGCCAGGAGCACAGAACTCCTTAGCAGATGTGTTAAGCAGACAAATCATGGATCCCCACAGTGGAAACTGGATCTTCATGTATTTCAGAAACTGACAGTGTCATGGGGAACTCCAGACATAGATCTGTTCGCTTCTCCACTAAACCACCAGCTGCCAAAGTATTGCACAAAGGGGTTTCATCACACAGCTTGGAAAGTGGATGCTCTGTCTTTCATTTGGAAAAACCTTCATGTGTATGCCTTTCCACCTCTACCTCTTCTTCCAAAGGTACTATTAAAGGTCAGACAAGACAGGCCAAGGATGATTTTGATAGCTCCAGATTGGCCTCGGCAACACTGGTACCCACTACTGAGTCTGGTAAAGGAGCCTCCATGGCCTTTACCTCTGATTCCTCATCTTTTATCTCAGAAGGACGGTCATCTGCTCAATGTCAAGCTTCACTCTCTTCATCTAACAGCCTGGCATATTCTGTGTTGAAACACAGCAGGTCTCAACTTCCTCAACAAGTTTTAAATGTGATTATGGAAGCTAGAAGACCTAGTACAAGGAGAGTGTGCATGAGAAAAATGGAAGAGATTTTTATTTTGGAGTACAGCAAAGAATTTGGAGATTTCAGAGCCTAATTTGAGTGTGGCTCTTCAATATCTTACTGAATTGTTGGACAAAGGTTTGTCCTTCTCTTCCATAAAGATTCATGCTGCAGCAATTTCAGCTCACTATGATTGTGACCCACCTTTGTTTTCGCATCCTTTGTTCAAGCAGTTTCTTAGAGGGGCAAAGAATATAAGACCCCCGTAGAGCTCCTACTCCTGCTTGGGATCTCAATTTTGTGTTGGAAAACTTACTCTACAACCTTTTGAGCCTGCAGCTACTGCTGAATTGAAATATTTGTCATGGAAGACTGCTTTTCTGTTGGCTATTACTTCTGCAAGAAGGGTGTCTGAGTTGCAGGCCCTTATGGCAGTAGAGCCCTTTTGATTTTCCATAAGGATAGGGTATCATTACGTACTAATCCTTCTTTTATGCCTAAGGTGGTTTCTAGTGTGGCTTTAAACCAAACTATTCATTTGCCTACGTTTTTTGCAGATCCTCAAAATAAAGGGGAAAAGATTTTGCACACTTTAGATGTACACAGGCAATTGCGTTATTATTTAAGCAGGACTAAGGATTTTAGGCAGTCTCAGCAGTTGTTTGTTTCTTTTGCTTTGAGTTCTCAGGGCAAGCCTGTGTCAAAACAAACTATTTCTAGGTGGATTGGCTTTTGCATTGCATTTTGTTATTCCCATCATGGCAAGGAGATTCCAGCTGGGATTAGGCCTCATTCCACTAGGGCTACTGCCACTTCAACAGCATTTCTAAGGGGGGTGGCAACTAAGGATATTCTGGAAGCAGCTACTTGGAGTTCAGTACATACTTTCTCTAGGCATTATCACCTTCCTATCTACTCTAAGTCTAGGGCTGGTTTTGCCACAGCTGTTTTACAAGGCATATTGTCAGCTCCTACTACTTTATAATTTGCCAGCCTCCCTTACCTCTGCTTTGGGATTCTACCCAATAGTCAGGACTGCAGCAATGGAAGACGAAGAACATAGTACAGTTTTGTACCTACCATAAATGTAGATGTTCGAGGATTCCATTGCTGCAGTCCAATTTACCTCCCTCCTTCCCTCTGTATTTAGGGGTGGTTGTGTAGGTGAGTTTACATGCTTATATTTTTGTATATATGGTTGTTTATATTATACATGTTTTTGGTGCAGGTTGTTTTGGGACTTGTCTTTTTAGGGTCTTCTGACATCTGGGGCAAGAAAAGACTGAGGATATGACGTCGGTCATGCGATTAGTACCCTGACGCACTGACGCCAGTCTAATGCGCCCTGACCGACGCCAGCCTTATACTCTGGTATTCGGCGACGGACGCGGACTATACCCAATAGTCAGGACTGCAGCAATGGAATCCTCGAACATCTACATTTATGGTAGGTACAAAACTGTACTTTTCCAAACTATCAATCACACGAGACTCTCTGTTGGGAAGATGGATAGAGGAACTCTCCTCTGCAAGTTCCTTCTTCATGGCTGCCGCCATGACCATGGCATCAACAGCTAACCCTTTAGCCCAAAAAGGTTTATCCTCAGGTGCAGACAGGACTCTATCAGGTCTCCTATGGCTGGGTTTAATAGTATCAGGGGCCTTCCATGCCCGCTAAGAAATCAAATGAATGAGTTCGTCAGCAAGTGGAGTCACCCAAGAGATAGAGGTCAAGTGCCAAAAGCCTGCAGATACACTGACTTTTCAGGGGAGGTATGCTGGGACTTCAAATCACCCCTTTGTTTTAAACCTCCACGATGTCTCCAAATGAGACATTATCAGGGGGGTGACCTAGGGGATTCCTTCCCCTTCAAAGTCAGTGTCTTCAGTGACCGATTCCTCTGGGGAATCCAATTGTTTCCCCTTACACTTTTCTCTTCTTAGAGACCTCCTCCGTGGGGTGGTCTGGGGAGGTATCAGAACAGGCCAGAACTGTTATCTGTGGATCCTGAGGCATTGGCACTCACTAAGTGAAAGAACAGGATGAATATCTGGGTGTGGGGAAGAAAGGGGCATTGACCAACCGTTTGACTGCAGTTATGAAGGCTCTCACCATGGCCTCGAAAGCCACCCCCCCCCTGAAGAGGGAAGGGAGCCCAGAAAGTACAGTTGTGTACACTTACCATAAATGTAGATGTTTGAGTGTATTCACTGTTGCAGTCATCACTTGTGGGTTTATCCCTGCTGGGTAACCCTCAGCCGGCCTGAATACCGGAGTAAGGAGCATCCCTCCTTACATCAGTTTTTCTTGCCCTGGCCGGAAGGCCAACCTGGGGTAAGTTATTAGGTATATTTGGATATGAAGGAACAAAAAGGGTGAAGGAGGCAAGGAAACAGGACTGCAACAGTGAATACACTCAAACATCTACATTTATGGTAAGTGTATACAACTGTACTATGTTCTTCATGTTTCACTGTTGAAGTCCTCACTTGTGGGAGGATTCCCAAAGTTGAAAAATGGGGTGGAAGGAAGGAAGGGAAGGAGGCCTAGAAAAGGCTTGCATTGCTCTAAAGAGAAGCCACTATGCCCTGCAGGACTGCTGAAGCAAAGCTTGCCAGGAATTTGGAGTAAAGAAGCAGTTGTTAGTGTTTTGTGAAGGTGCAGATGTCCAAGTGGCAGCTTCTAGAATATCCTTGGTAGGGATGCCTCTGATGAAGACCACGAAGGTTGATGGTGCCCTAGTGGAATGGCTTTGGACAGGATTGGGAGGTATTTTCCCATGGGAGGAGTAGCAGAAATGGATGCAGTGAGATATCCATACAGAAATGGTCTCCTTGGATATAGGTTTCCCCTCTGCCCCTGGGGCGAAGCTGACCATCAGCTGGTCAGTCTTTCTGAAAGACTTGGTCCTATCCACATAGCATCTAAGCTATCTGTGTACATCAATGTATGTAGGATCCTTTCCCCGCTATTTTGTGGGTTTGGAAAGAAGGTAGGGAGATGGTAGCCTGATTAAGGGTCACGTCAGACACCACCTTAGGCATGAAAGTGGGGTTGGGTCTAAGAGGCACCCTATCTGCATGGAAGATAATAAGAAGTTATGTACCTACCATAACGTTCCATGTTAGTTGTCTTCTCTCGCCTTCTTTCTTGCTTGATGGGTTCGGAGCCGATCCTCGGCTCCGACTCGGCACTTGCTTTAGCTCGAGAACTCCTTTTACCAGCTCGAGGCAGCCCCATATCCCATGATGCAAGGCAGTAAGTACCCAGATCTCGTTTGTTGACAAAGGGCAATAACACCAAGCATAAAATATTTCCCAAAGGAAGAAGAAACTTACAGATGGAAAAAGGACCAGGTCTGAATGGTCTTTAGCATAATAGTTTCTTATACAAGGTCTGTCCAGGCCAGGGGAAGGAGGGAGGGTGCAGAAAGAAGGCAGAGAAGACAACTAACATGGAACGTTATGGTAGGTACATAACTTCTTAATGTTAAGTTGTCAATCTCGCCTTCATTCTTGCTTGATGGGACCGCGTCCCTAGCACCTCTATCCTGGGTGGCTCAATGGAACAAACTCTTGAGGACTGTAGAGCCAAAACTGGCTCTGTCCCTGGAGGCCAAGTCCAATTTGTAATGGGAAACAAAAGTGTGAGGAGTGGCCCAAGTGGCGCTGCACAAATAGTGTCCAAAGGTAGTCTAGCTTGAAAAGCTGTAGAAGTAGCTAAACTCCTAGTTGAATGTGCTTTAGGTTTTGAGCACAGCTGTTTTCCCTGATCATATAAATTTCAGTGATGACGAAGAAAGCCATCTGGACAGAGTCACTTTAGAAACAGGAAGGCCTTTTTATTATCCGCATAGGAAACAAAAAGTTGATCAGATTTTCTAAATTTTTGTTCTGTCCAAATAATATCTAAGCTGACGGTGGACGCCAAGATAATGTAGCTTTTGTTCAGCTCTATCTGAGTAGTTAGGAAAAATACAGGAGATCAATGGATTGATTCAGATTGTTTTTGAAGCTACCTTAGGTAAAAAGGATGGATTAGTTCTCAAAGATACTATGTCTTTGTGAAAAATCAAATAGGGTCGAACCGAAGAGCATGAAGTTCAGACACCCTCCTGGCAGATGTAATAGCCACTAGGAATAACGTTTTCCAAGAAAGATATTTTAGGAACAAGAAACAGCTGGCTCAAGGGGAAGAATCAAGGATGTCAGCACTAAATTTAGATCCCACTGAGGAGGAGGATTCCTGATTGGAGGCTTTAGTAGGAAAATTCCTTTCAAGAAGGCCCTGCAGAGCCTATGGGACATAATATTATGATCTGCTATCCCGACATGAAAATTGGAAATAGCAGCCAACTGAACTCTGACTGTGGAAGAAGAGGAGCTTGCATGAAAAATCTCTGCTAAGAAGTCTAGAACTGCCTGAACAGGGGCAGTAAAAGGATCAATATTTTGGGCCTTAGCCCAATAAGAGAAACGTTTCCATTTGCTTGTGTAAATCCTCCTGGTAGAGGATTTTAGTGAAGCTACTATGATATCTCTAACTGGGTTAGAGATCAAAGGAAGCCTGGCTAAGGAAGGAAGTGGAGCAACCATGCTGTGAGATTGAGAGAAGGGATTGACCGGTGCAGCTGACCGGATTGGTGAATCAGTAGATCTGGCACTGGGTCCAGATGCCACGGCTGCACCAAAAGGTGATGATGGAGGAACGGAACCAAACTTGTCGAGGCCAGTAAGGGGCAATGAGAATCAATTTGGCTCTCAAACGGTAGCTTTCTGGATCACCTGAGGGATCAGAGGAAATGGAGGAAGGCATAAGAGTCCCTGGGGCCAATCCTGGGTCAGAGCGTCTCTGGGGGATGGCCTGATAGAGGAAGAGGCTGAAGAAGTCTGTACATTTGCTGTTTTGGGAGTAGCAAAAGATCGCAACATGGACCCCATTCCAGAAAAATCTCTTCCGCTATGGATTGCTTGAGAGACCACTCGTGAGGCATGAGAATAGCTCTGCTCAATCTGTCCGTTATAATGTTGGTTTTCCCAGGGATATGCGTTGCTACCAGAAACCGATGAGAGGAGATCGCCCATTGCCATAGTCTGAGCGCTTCTCGACACAAGGGGTAGGACTTGGTTCCGCCCTGTTTGTTGATATACCAAACTACAGACATGTTGTCTGTGTGGACTGCAATTGTCCCTACGGGAAGAAAGTCGTTGAGGGCTTGCAACGTTAAAAGCACTGCTCTCATCTCCAGGACATTTATGTGCAGATGGTACTCGAACGGTTGCCACGTCCCATGAACCATCCTGCCCTGATAATGACCCCCACCCGATCAGGGAGGCATCCGTGGTGACAGTGGCTATCGGGACGGAGGTACAAAGCACCTGCCTTGGTGAATCTGAGACGATGTGATCCACCAAGCAAGATGTTCTTTGCATGTTTGTGTCACCAGAATCTGGTGACGCATTGGGAGTTGCTGGTATGACCACTGTGTGAACAGCATCCACTGAAGGAGGCGCATGTAGAATCGAGCCAGGGGAAGAAGAGTAATGGCCGCAGCCATGAGACCTAATACCTTTAGAACCATTCTGGCCTGAACTTTCTTGCTGGCCAGAATGATTCTGACATGAGTCTGAATGTCTGAAACTCTTTGTTCTGTAAGGGTAGCTGACATCCGAACAGTGTTTAAGTTTGCGCCTATAAAGGTAATAGACTGGCAGGGCGATAAGGATGACTTTTGAAGTTGACTGAGATGCCCAAATGAGAACAAAGGTCTATTGTGTAATCCCTGGCTTGTATAAGCTGATGCCTGGTGGTGGCTGACAGGAGCCAGTCGTCGAGATACGGAAACACCTGGAATCCTTGACGTCTCAGGTGAGCCGTGACCACTGCCATGCATTTGGTGAACACCCTGGGGCTGTAGTGAGACCAAAGGGCAGGGCTCTGAACTGGAAATGACTGGACCCCAGAAAGCGGAGAAATCTCCTGGAGCGTCTGTGAATTTTGTTGTGATAGTACGCATCCTGAAGATCTTTTGAGCACGTCCAGTTGTCCTTCTGTAAGAAGGGTAGAATTGACTGAAGAGTGACCATTCGAATCTTGTCTTCCTGACAGACTTGTTGAGTCTGCTGAGATCCAATATTGGTCTCCAGTCTCCCGTCTTTTGGGGACCAAAAGAACCTTGAGTAGATTCGGGCTCTGAATGGTCTATTGTAACTGGCTGAATGGCTCTTTTGCAGTAGTTTTGCGATTTCTAACTCTGCAATGTCCCTTAGACCGGTGGTACATCTGGAAGGAACTTGAGGGAAGGACTTTCCTCGAAAGGAATTATGTAACCCTTGGATATGATCGACTGTACCCATCTGTCTTGAGTGAGGGAATGCCAGGCTTCTGGGTACAGTGATAATCTTCCCGACTGCCTCCAAGGAGGGACAGCCGGGCAACATCTCAGGGATGCTGAAAGGGCTTATCAGAGAGAGGCTCCCTGTTTCCTGGTTCTTGGACCCCTCTGCCTCTAGAGCGGCGTCTGTTGTTGTTACCCCTCTGCCTCTAGGGTAAACTGACCACGTGAATCCGGCGTGACTCCTTGGGATTTACGGAACCACATCTTCCCACCCTTCTGTCCTTTGGGATAAGGCCTAGAAGGGGTGGAAAACGAACTCCAACAGCAGAAAGAGTCTTGCCGTCCTGCTCACACCTGGTCAAGGTCTCCTTCACCTGAGGGCCAAACAAAGCTGACCCATCAAAGGGAGAATTTGTGAAGGACGCCTTAAAGGGATCCATAAATCACATAGCCGCATCCAGGCTTGGCGCCTAAGGGCCACACCTGTGCCTCTTGGCTCTACTGCCTCCATCCGCAGCATAAGATATTAGCCGCATGGAGGAGTTAGCAATGGAATTGAGGGTTCCTAGCTGCGAAGCAATCTTTTCTTGAGCCCCTGCAGCTGTAGGATCCTGAACTACTTCCCAGCTCCTTCAGGATATCTCTCTGGAGTCTGGTGAAGTGACAAAGATAATTCAGCGAACATAGCAAAGGTCGCTGAGGAAAACATCCGCTTGCATTACCTATCCATGGTCCTAGAGTCCTTATTAGGAGGATGGACGGGCACGAAGGATCTGCAAGTTCCTTTTTGGTGGCCGCAGCCACCACCATGGCATCAGCGGGACACCCTTGGTAAGGAATTGTTTGTCACTAGGGGCAGTGATAAATTTAGAAGGCCTCCTAGGGACTGGCTCTACAGAGTCAGGAGCTGTCCACTTTCTCGAGCAATAACCTGCATAAGGGGGTCGAAGGCGGAGACACCCAGGAGGTGGAGGGCCGAGATCCAAACGCCTCTAGGTATACTGACTCATCCTCAGAGGGATTGTTGGTGGGCCAGTTTCCCCTCTGTTTCAGAAGTTCTAGGATGTCTGAGAAAGAGACATCCTCAGAGGGGATCTAGGGATCCCTCTGACTCATCAAAGTCAGTATCCAAGTGACAGACTCGGGGAGTCTACATGCTTCCTCTTACAAGTCCTCTTCCTAGGAGGATCTCCGAAACATCAGGAGAATCCTCGGAAGAGGGGAAATTCCCAATGGGGAAACCTGAGGCGGAGGATCTCTGGGTCCTGTAGCAAGAGAAGTGGCAGAGATGTCAACAGGTACCATAGAGGGAGGAACTACGGAATAGACTGCTGACTGATACCAGTGGC
The DNA here is from genome assembly GCF_019279795.1 of Protopterus annectens. Classification (NCBI taxonomy): domain Eukaryota; kingdom Metazoa; phylum Chordata; order Ceratodontiformes; family Protopteridae; genus Protopterus; species Protopterus annectens. Next base: position 634,297,176 of record NC_056732.1, on the reverse strand, counting down.
CAGTACACTCTTCATCACCTCGAATGCTCCCTCCCAGGCAGGTCCGAGAGAACCCGCTCAAGAGCTAGGAACTCCAGGGACCACCGAAAGGAAGTCTCGAGGCAGATGTCGGAGCCGAGCTACCAAGGCCGAGGCTCCAAGGGGAAGAGCGGCTCGGACAAGGGTCCGATGCCACTCACCCTCGGAGGAGACCATGGAAGCCCGACCACGAATCCCTCTAAGGAAGAGGAGATAAGAGTAGGGGCTGAAGGAACAGAAGGGGTATCCGTCCTCCAGCCGTAGCAATAACCATGCCCGAAGACTCCAACCCAAGCTCTGGGGTAGAGTTGAAGGAGGAACTGTAACGGGGTGTGGACCAACAGTCGCCTGCTGAGACGGACTGTGTAGCATTTGGGCCAGTACCTGTGACTTGAGTAATCTACTGACCACTCTCTCAGGTCATGATCTGACAACCTGGATGACCTTGAAGAACGGCTCCGATGGCTCCGTTCGATAGAAGAGGCGGCCGAGCCGAAAGTATCGGCTCCAAAGAAGGAGACCTCGACCTCTTCCTGGAATGGGCCATCGGAGCCGATACATGCAGATCCTGTCGGCACCGACTTCTCGGAGCCGACAGAACGTCTCGATGTCGGCTCCAGCCGGATACAGCAACAAAGTAACGGTGTCGGAGCCGATCGAGCCGACACCGATGCCTGTGCCACATGGGTGTCGGCCGATCGGAGCCGACATCGTGGTCAAAACAGAATCGGCACCGATAGCCATCGGCGCCAAAGCTTTGTGGATTCAGAATCGGCTCCAGCGGAGCCGATCTCGACTCACGAGTCGGAGCCGAGGCCGCAGGCTTAGAAACAGAAGCCTGGGCCTTGGCAGATTTAGTTGATTTTGTGGAGCCGACTTAGCCGGAAAGCCCTCCGGCTTAAGAAGACCCTGAGAATCAACTTGAAGATCTCTCCTGCAGGACTCTCTGGCTGAAGGAGTGACAAATAGCACAGGAGTCCTGCAGGTGAAGAGGCCCAAACAATACAGGCAAGAAGTGTGACCGCCTGTCAGAGACATCTTCTGACAGCACGAGTCACACTTCTTAAAACCTGAAACCCTCTCCTTTGACATGGTGCGAAACACAACACACACAGACACACCAGTCAAAATTAAATTAAACAAAATACCAAGAGGTATTTTATAAAAACACCAACACACACACCCTAACAGGGGGGGGGGATAGGAAAAATTGACTAACAAAAAATTAAAAGAGACAGGGATTTCTGTCAGAAAAAGGGTAGAAATAAATTTAAACTATCAAAAAATTAGTTTTAAACTAAAAGGGGCTTGAAATATCACAAAAGTGAACTACTTACCAGGAGCTGGTAAAGAGAAGACCTCCCAAGCGAAGCGGCAAACGAGATCTGGGTACTTACTGCCTTGCATCATGGGATATGGGGCTGCCTCGAGCTGGTAAAAGGAGTTCTCGAGCTAAAGCAAGTGCCGAGTCGGAGCCGAGGATCGGCTCCGAACCCATCAAGCAAGAATGAAGGCGAGATTGACAACTTAACATTGAAAGGTTCAATGGCTATTAGGGCCTGGAGCTCTGAAACCCTCCTGGTTGAAGTTATGGCCAGCAGGAAGGCAGCCTTCAAGACAGGTGCTTCAATTCTGCTGAAGCAGCTGGTTCAAAAGGAGGTAATGTCAATTTCTCCATTACATAGTTCAGGTCCCACCCAGGAGTGGGTGGTCTTCTAGGTGATCTGATGTGCGACACCCCTCTAAGGAATTGCTTTAATAGGGGGTGAGAGAACATAGGCTGTTCTGTAAGGGAATGAGTAGAGATAGCCGAGCCATAAATTTTGATTGAAGAGTATGATAATCCCTTTTGCACTAGCTCTGCCAGGTAATCTAAAACCAAGATGAGTGTGGCATGGGAGCTGCTTGAACCCTTAGATTGGCACCAGGCAGCAAATCTTTTCCATTTTTCAGAATAGGATCCCTGGGTGCTGGGCCTTCTGGCCTCCAGAATGATATCCAAAGTTGCTTAAACGTGGCTTGATATTGACCTCTGGGGTATAAACCAAGCAGACAGTGTTTGAAGATCTGGATGCAGTACTGACCCTTTTTCTTGCTTTAGCAGTTTTTTTGTGAGAGGCAGGCCCATGGGTAGCTCCTTGGTCAGGCTGAGGAGCAAGGGGTACCAGTGTTGCCAGGGCCAGATCGGGGCAATGAGGATAGCTCTTGGCCCTTCCTCCCTGATCTTTAGAACTACCCAGGGAATCATTGGCAAGGGTGGGAAGGCGTACACAAACATGTTGCCCCAGTGGAAGGAGAGAGCATCCACCTTCCAAGCTCGTGAGTGGAACTCCATGGTACAGAACCTGGTCAATTGTTTGTTTTGTATGGATGCAGAGAGGTCCACCTCTGGTGTCCCCCAGAGGTGAATGATTGTGAGGAAGGTTTTCTTTTGTAGCTGCCATTCGTAGTGGTCTAGTACACTTCTGCTGAGAAGGTCTGCTAGGGTGTTGTGCTCCCCTGGGATGTACTGGGCTATCAAATGTAGTCCCAACAATGAGGCTGTCTGCCAGATTAGCATGGCTAGATGACAAGTGAGTTCCCCCCTGCTTGTTGATATACCACAGGACCGTGGTGTTGCCCGTTTTAGTGAAGAGCACTCCTGGTCTGAGGTGGGCCTTGAAAGCTATTACAGCCCTGTGCACCACCATCATTTCCTTCAGGTTGATGTGGAGGGTTAACTCCCTCTGATCCCAGGTTCCCCGGGTGCACACATCCCCTAAGTGAGCCCCCCAGGCCATGTCTGAGGCATCTGTGGTGATGGTCTGGCCTTGGGGAAGGATGATCAATGGTAGACCCCTGTTCATGGAACAGACTTCTGCCCACCAAAGGAGTTCCTTCCTTAAACAGGGAATCAGAGGTAGCTGCAGTTCCAGTGACTGAGAATGTTGGCACTACAAGTTTCTTAGGTACCATTGCATCTTTCTCATGTGTAGCCTGACAAAGAGCACCAACAGGATGCCATGTACCTTAGTGCTTGCAGGAACTTACCAGACGTAAGGTGTGTCCTGTGAGCTAACTGGGAAAAGTAGAGGGGGAGAAAGCCCTGCTTTTCTGGGGAGTGAAAGGCTTTTTGGATGGATGTGTCCAGGACAGCTCCCAAGGAGGTTATTCGTCTTGTGGCCCTGACTTGGGATTTTTCCACGTTGATGGTAAATCCCAGAGAGACTAGAAGGGCATTGACAAAAGTAAGATCCTGCAGGAATTTCTCCCTGCTGTCCACTTGGATGAGGCAGTCATCCAGATACGGGTAAATCGCTATATTCTTCTGCCTGCAAAAGGCAATGATAGGAGCCAGGCATTTGGTGAATACTCTGAAGACAGTAGATAAACCAAAGGGCAGAGCAGAGACTTGAAAGTGCTCTAAGCCTGGTCTGAAGTGTAGGAAAACTCCTGCAGGATTCCCTAATGGGGATATGCAGATAGGCATCTTTTAAATCTAGGGTCACTAGATAAGCATTTGGTGTTAGCATTGGCAACTCGCAAATGTGCACTGAACTACTGCAAAATAGCACAAAATATACTGAACCTACTGATATACTGCAACATCCTGGCAGATGGATTCAGTGCAAACCTCACCCCCCTCTCACCTCCAAAAGGGCCCACAACAATACTGGAAAAGTGTAGTGTCCCAAAAATCACAGATGTACAGGTGAAAACAGCCCTTTCAAAAGCCAAAAACACAGCATCAATGGGACCAGATGGTGTCCCAGGCTGCGTCTTGCACAAACTATAGAACGAACTAACCCCCCAAGTAAACACGCTGTTCAACCTCAGCCTCTCCACAGGCTACGTGCCCATAGAATGGCGCACAGCAACGGTTATTCCTCTCCACAAAGGAGGGGCCACAACTGACCCTGGTAACTATCGCCCCATAAGCCTGACTAGCCTGGTCTGCAAGGCTATGGAGCGCATCATCAAAGGAACTTATTAACAAAGACATTGGGAACCTCCAAACACTTGACTTGACCCAGTTCGGCCTTAAGGGGAGATCATGCCTACTAAACCTGGCTGACTTCTTAGAGACAAGTCACCAAGGCCATAGACGAGGAGAAAGGTGGTTCACACAGCCTACCTTGACCTCGCCAAGGCTTTCGACACCATTCCCCACTCGGGTATTACAGAAAAACTCACCAGCCTGAACATAAACCCCTATGTCACAAGATGGGTTTCCAACTGGCTTACAGACAGAACTCACACGGTAAGAATAGCGGGCTCCAGGTCCAAGACTAAACCAGTCACAAGTGGTGTCCCGCAAGGCTCGGTCCTGGGACCCTTACTGTTCGGCATATACTTCTCAGAAGTACAGGCAAACACAGGAGGACTATGGCTAACCACGTTCACCAATGACTGCAAACTGGGAGCCATAAATGACTCTCCGGCTGACACAAACATCCTCCAAAAGGGCCTTACTGAGATGGACACCTGGTGTCAAAGTCATGGCCTCAAGCCAAATGCCAAAAAATGCAGTGTCATCCCGTTTGGGAAAAACAAAACACCCACTAATTACCACATAGGTGGCAGCCCCCTTAATACAGAAGAGGTAATAAGAGATCTGGGGACCCAGGTAGATAGTAATCTCTCCTTTGACAATCATATTGCCAAAGTAGTTAGGAAATCCTTCTATGTGGCCCATTTAATTACTAAAGGGTTTGCATCTAGAAATAAAGAGGTTATAGTGCCCCTCTACTTGCCACTCATTAGACCCATCATAGAATACCAATGCCCCATTTGGGATGTACCTCACAAGACACTTCCAACATCAGGAAAAACCACAAAAGTACCTCACCAAGAGGATTACTGGTCTCAAAACATATATCCTATGCAGCCCGACTGAAAGAACGCCGGCTGTACTCAGTGGCATATCGCTTACTCAGAGGTGATCTCTGCCTTACTTACAAAGCCATGTCCAACTCAGAATTGGTGGACATGCTCCACCTAAAGAAATCCAAGTCACTGCGAGCCACGCACTCTAGTGAGCTAAACCTCACCACAACAATAAATAGAACATGCTGGAGGGATAGATTCCTGTCATAGAGACTCCTAATGCTATGGAACAAAATTCCAAATTACATCAGGCAGAGCCCCTCACTAACACTCTTCAAGAGAAACCTTGACTTGTGGATGGGCAACAGAAAATACACCCTTGGGATCACTTCATTGGCTCTGCTTGACAGAGGATCGGTTAATCAATCAATGGGGCGGCGAAAGCCGACACTCTGGCTAGACTTATAAATGCCCAAGGGCAGATAGGTTCATAGGTAGGTACTAGGCTAAGTCACATGTAGCCACTGGTTCAAAGGGGGTGAGTATCAGTGATTGTTGAACAGTCAGGTCCCATGGGGTTAGAGGGTCTTAAATGGAGGCTTTAATCGAAAAGTTTCCTTCAAGAAGACCTTACATAGTCTATGTGAAACTAAAAGTAGGTCTCCGAAGCCATTATGAAAATTAGAGATGGTAGCTAGAATAACCTTAACACTGGAACCAGAAGCTCCTTTAGGAAAAAGGATGGCCAGAAATTCTAAAACTTTTTCTACAGGAGCTGAGAAAGGGTCAAGACCATCATCACAAACCCAGTTTCCTGGTGGATGGTTTATGCAATGCCAGCAAAATTTTTCGTACTGGAGATGGTATATCATTATGCCTGGCGACTAACGGAATTGGAGGAACCAACCAGTTGGCTTGAGACTTTGAAGATTGGGATGCACCAGTCCCACAGGGTGAGACAGAAGGTCTGGAAATGGGTCCAGAATCCACGGACGGTGAAGGAGATGAGGCCATAGGAAGAGAAAACAAATCTGTTGAGGCCAGTACATTGCAATGGGGATTACATTGCTTCTCAATCTGGCTGCTGTCTTGAGAAAGAGTAGGATCAGAGGGAAAGGAGGGAAGGCATAGAGGAGACCTGGGGCCAATGGAGAAGAGCATCTCTGAGGGATGATGAAAATTCTTCTTTGCTATCTTGGGATTGAGAGATCACTCATGAGGCAGTAAAATGCATTTGCTTAGTTTGTCTACTATCACATTTGAACTCTCCAGGATGAGCGCTGCTATCAGAAAGCAGTTGGAGGCAAAGGCCCACTGGCACACCTGGAGGGCTTCTTGACACAGAGGATAGGATTTGGTTCCCCGTTTTTTGTTGATGTACCAGACTACGAACATGTCTGATTAAATTGCAATTGTTCCTTGAAGGAAGGCAGATTGAAATGCTTGCAACACTAGTAGCAATGCCCTCAACTCCAAGACATTAACATGCAGATTGGCCTCTATTAGGGACCAAGTGCCTTGGGCTGTCTTTTCCAGCTAATGCCCCTCCCCCCCATCTAGGAGGAATCTCTGGTCACTATGGCCTTGGGTTGAAGAGGTACTAAGGGACAGCCCTAAATAAATTATTTTGATTCCATCCACTAAGATATGTCCTTTTTGCAGTGATTGGTGATACAAATGGGGTAATTCATTGGATGGGTTACAACAGACCATTGATTTGAAAGAAACCATTACAGTAACCTCATGTGAAATCTTGCTAGTGGGACCACAGTGATAGCCGCTGCCATGGACCCCAACGCTTGAAACACCAGTAAGGCTGGTACTTTATGCACAGGAGAGAATGTACTTGAGATATTATTTTCTGTAATCTGTGAAGGTGGAGGGAGGCTATGCATGAGAGGGTGTTCAAATGAGCTCCTATGAATTCCATATCCTAAGAGTGAGTCAGTTGAGATTTTGTATAACTGACCGTGATGCCAAGACAGGTTCTCTCTTATTTGTGTGAGTTGCTCAGTGCTGGTTTGGCCTATTCTTCTATTAAGGCTCACTTATCGGCTCTTTCTGCTTGTATGCCTTTAGCTCCCCTGTTGTCTTCTAGATTTGAGGCTAAGCAATTTCTTAAAGGTGTCCTTAATATTAGACCTCCCAGGAAGCCTGCTCCTCCTTCCTGGGATCTTACTTTCATTTTGGAAAAATTGACTCAGGCTCCTTTTGAGCCTGCTGTTTCAGCTTCCTTGCAACATTGTTCTTGGAAGAATGTTCTTTTGCTAGCTCCTACGTCTGCTAGATGGGTGTCTGAGTTGCAAGCCTTTATGGCTTGTCCACCTTTTTTGATATTTCATGAGAACAGGGTATCCTTGTGTACTAATTCTTCTTTCATGCCCAAGGTGGTTAATGAGTGGTCACAGTCTATTTGCCTACTTTTTTCCCCTCTCTGCAAACTGACAGTGACAGGGTGCTGCATCCCTTAGATGTGCATAGACCACACAAATTTTATTTGGATAAAACTACAGCTATCAGAAAATCTGACCAGTTACTTGCTTCCTTTCATCCTAGGTCTTTAGGTTTGGCTGTTTCCAAGCAAACTATTTCCACTTGGATTTCAAAGGCTATTTCCTTTTGTTACACTTTATGGTGAGAGCCTTCCTTCTTCTGTAAAGGCTCATTCCACTAGAGTGGTGGCTTCTTCTGGTGCTTTTTTCAAATGCTTAGATGCTAATTCTATTCTTGAAGATGCTACCTGGACTTCTGTGCATACCTTTACCAAACATTACCAGATGGATGGTATCTGCAGAGCTACGGCTGGTTTTGCCAATGCCATTCTTTATGGCTTCTTAGAGGGCTCTGCTGCTGCTTCCTCCTTCCAAGTTTCTTCCTGAGCTTTGGCACACTCCCATTTGTAGTGAAAACTGCAGCAATGAATGTAAGGACATAGTACAGTTGTGTAAAATCTTAGCATAACAGTAGATATCCTTGCCTTCACCACTGCTGTATTCACTCCCTCCCCTCCACCCCCCTAGTTATTTTTTTCTTTCCCTTCCTGGATATGCAGGTTCTCCTTGCGCCTTAACGTCACCTTTATGCTCTACACTATGCAAGGAGTTTGTAGGTGACGTTCAGCATACCTTAAAGCAATGGCAGACTTTGGTAGGCTTGCTGGACGTCGGGCTTCATGGCAGGGAATCCCCATTTGTAATGAATACTGCAGCTGTGAAGGCAAGGGCATCTACTACTATGGTAAGATTTTATACAAGTGTACTTTCTGTAAGTGCCACTCTTCTTGTCTTACAAGGGAAGCCGAACAGGTGGGGTAGTTTGTTTATATGTTTTATTACACAGAAACATCAGGATGGATAGGATCAGTACAAAATATAAAAGAACTGATTAACTGACAAGACTACACAGACATGCATGCTTCCATCTCAACAGGTTACTACAAAATGGCAGTTAGGCTCACACGTACTCAGTATTTATACAAATGTGCAAGCCCCTAGAAAGCTTCTTAAAGGTATACATACATTTTGATCTACATCCTCCCTCTTTAATGAATTGCCAACGATATAATGACATTTGGGAGGGGGGACATGCAATTGTACAGGCACCAAGAAATAGATGCAACATTCATGTTCTTATGTCCAAGTTGCTGTGCATCTGGAACATGGTCTAGAAATGTGACCTGCTCTAGTGATATAGCAATCAAAACTGGGTTTGTGAACAGACACAGTCATTTGTGAACAAACAGATTCTGGAGTTTCGGGATTTTTCTCAGGAACAGAGACATTTACTGGAACGTCTTATGGAACTGAAACTCTGGATATCTCACTCTGAGACATACAATCTTTCTCACAGGTATGATACTGCGATACAGGCTCAGACAACCGGGATCAAATGTTTCCGATTCCACAATGTATGATCTTGGCTCTAGACATACACTTTTCATGACTCCAATACGATCAAAACCTTTTGTCTGCATTCTCACCATCTCTTCTTCTCGTAATGGATTGCACGGTTTGCTGGTCTTAGCTTAATAGCACTTCTGGGATAAGCGCTTCTTCAACAGATGGGTTTTCACTGATCTGTTGTTCCTGACACATGGAATCAATAATTTATTATTGATTGGTAGTGTGGTTCTGGTTTGTCTCAGCAGACGTGCCTGTGCAGGTGAACCAAGATGTTTATTACGAGGAACATTTCTGAGATTCAAAAGATTTCAAGAAAACATCGCTAATGCATCGTTTTGACTTCTCTACTAATTTTCACACTTTCAACTGCATGTTCTGCCAAACCATTTGACTGTGGATACTCAGGGCTACTCGTAACATGAGTTAAAGTTCCGCTCTTCAAATCTTTTGAACTGTTGGCTTGTAAACTGCATACCATTGTCAGAAATAACTGTGTGGACTACTGTGGACTGCAAAATGACACCATCTTAGTCATGACAGTACTGGATGCTAGATTAGGAAGCAGGTCAATCTCGAACCAATCTGAATAAGACAGCCTACTAACACCAAGTCATGCTGACCATTCCACTTGAAAATATCTGTAGCTACCATCGACCAAAGTAGTTCAGGAATCGGTTTTAGCTGAAGTGGTTCTTTCTGTTGATGTGGCTTAGTACTATTACATGCAGAACAAGATAGAAGTACTTTCTCAATGTCCTGTGACACAGAAGGCCAAAATACTAGTTCTCTCTCACTTCCTTTGGTAGAATCTGCTTCTGGGTGGTCACAAAGCAAAACAATAATATACTCTTGTTGCAAAGATTTGCAACAATGACTTTTGGACCTTTTATGATGATACCACTGTCTGACAAAATCTTATCTCTGTAAGGAAAATATGGTTGCAGGTTGACTGGTAAGCAAGACTGTTTTGACAGCCATCCTCAACTGATAAAGTGGTTGAGGTTCTGAAGAACTGGATCTGTGGCTGTATGACTTCCAGGTTCATCAAGATGTGTGGAAGAAAGATTTCTCACTTCCATGACTTCTAAATCAAGTTGCTTACTTTCATGCTGTTCAATAGTATTTCTGGTCGATCTGGAAAATGCATCAGCAAGATAAAGAAGTTTGCCTTTCGTGAAGACAAGATTGAAATGATACTTTTGCAATTTGAGCATCATGCATTGAAGTCTGTCAGGAGCTGTATGCATAGACTTCCTTAAAATAGTGAGGCTGGTGATCTGTTTCAATCTTGATAGGTCTACCGTAAATACAGTCATGGAACTTTGAACATGCAAACACAATTGCCAAGAGTTCTCTCTCTATCTGGGAATACTGCATTTCAGTTTGGGTACGAGTTCTGGGCGCACAGGCTACTGGTCAACCCCCTTGAAGAATGACTGTACAAAGACGAAATTTTGAAGCATCACAAGAAAGAGTAGCTGCTTTGTGAACATCATAGTATCGGAGCGACAAAAGCTTTCGGGTGTTGCTCTAACCATGACCAGGATACATCTTTGTGTGTCAACTCTCTTAGCGGTGCTGAAAGTTGGCACAAGTTTGGAATGAACTTGCCTAGGTAATTAACCATGCCAAGAAAACATTCTAGAGCTTGAACATTGTCTGGAGCTGGCATCTTGAGAATCTTAGTTTGCTTGGAAGGATCTGGTCGTATGCCTGAATTGGTAAATAAATGCCCAACATAAGTAACTTCTCTCAGCCTAAATTTGCATTTCTGAGGATTAAGCTTAAAATTCACTTCACGTGCTCTTTCCAGAACTTTCTTGAGGTTTCTGTCACGCTCAGCTTCACCATTACCTCCTACTAGAATATCATCTACTATAATAGCACATGGATATCCAGAAAAAATTTGCTCCATTGCACGCTGGAAGGCTTCACTGGCAGAATGTATCCCAAAAGGCATTCTCAAAAATCTGTAACTGCAAAAAGGAGTACTGAAAGTGGTCAGCAATAAGTATTTTCGGTCAAGCAAAATTTGCCAAAAAAAATTATGTCTTACCATAATGTTTCATCTATGTTGTAGATCTTTATTCACTCATTACTGATAGGACTTTGGTTCAGTCCTCAGAACCTACACGACTGTTTCCAAGCTTGAGCCAGCCAAAAGCTCTCAGCTAAGACCTACCCATAATGCCCCTCATAGTCTCTTCAGATCGAGTTTGCCCACCCTTATATTATAGAGATAATAAAGGATACAGTAGGAGGCTCTGTCTGAGCAAATACCTTAACCAGGAGATCCTAAAGTCCACCAGGAGTCCAGGCTGGGGGAAGGAGGGCAGGAAGTGATGAATGAATAAAGATCTACAATGCAGATAGAACGTTATGGTAAGACAACTTTGTTATCTGATGTTGTAAATCTTTATTCATTCCTTACTGATAGGACCGAGTCCCCCAGCTACTTGAGTCCTAGGTGGCCCTAAGGAAGGATATTCCTGAGCACCATAGAACCAAAAGATGCTCGTCCCTGGAGGCCAAATCCAGCTTGTAATGAGTGATAAAGGTATGAGGTCTTGCCAAGTGGCTGCTGTGCAGATATTATTCATAGAGTCTCTGGAATGAAAAGCCACAGAAGTAGCCATCAACCTAGTGGAATGAAACTTTACTCTGCAAGGTAAGGGCAGTTTATTCTGATGGTAGATAAAGGTAATGACGCTTCTAAGCCAGGAGTATAGAGTCACTTTGGAGACAGGTTTACTCAATCTGGGTCTCGCAAAGGCCACAAACAATTGATCCGTTTTTCTGAATTTAGTTCTGTCCAAATAAAAACGAAGCTGCCTATGAACATCAAGGGTATGCAAAAGATACTCCCCTCTGTTTGAATGCTGAGGGAAGAAAACCAGCAGGGAAAGGAGGTTTGGAAAAATCATAAAGCATTAGGGGCTGCTAAAAGAGTATGTACTGAACTCCAAGTGGCTGCTTCAAAATATCCTTTGTAGCCCCCCTAGAAAGGCAGTAGAGTTGCAAGTAGCTCTAGTGGAATGAGGTCTGATTCCAGTGGAATCTCTTTACCATGATGGGAATAACAATCTTCCCCCTTTTATTTTGAGGTTTGCATAAAAAGTAGGCAAATGAATAGTCCTGAATGACAGTGTCTAGATCCCTGGGTGTTGTGTGTCCATATTTTTTGAGATACCATTGAAGCTGCAATGCAATAATGTAAATTTGTAAATTTCCATGAGTACTTCCTGCAAACTGGGCCTGATAGAACATGAAGATAAGCCCTTTAGATCCCAGAGTTACCATCCAGTGATCTTTTTCCCAGCAGCAAAAAAAGCTGTTGTAATGTCAACATTTTGAACTTTGGAATGTCAAATAAAGTGTTGGAGAGATAATTCTTAGGCGAAATACCACGGGAGACAGACTACTGACCTGGTATGGCTTCTGGTGAAGAAGTGTGCTTGTGTGCTCCTGATGAGCCCATCTTTGCGGGAGGAATCATGTCTTATGTCTGAGGGAGGCAGGAGAAATAAATATGTATCTAAATTGTTGAACAATGTCCAACACCCATTGTCATAATGTCCAACAAAAAAACCAATTATCTTGAATTTTGCTTAATTGACTAGCTTTTGGCTGGAGCTGAGCTGCCAGGCAAGAAGAATGCTGACAGAGAAAGGCAGCTGCCCTTGGGCCTGCATCAGGCCTGGCCCTCACCCTCACCTTGCCAGCAGAGCAGAAAGGCCGAAGCACTCTGAGCTCTTCTAAACTCTGCAAAGCTACTCCCCTACCACGCCGCCTAGATCTACCCCTAGACTGGGAATCCAGAATCCACCCGTCCACCCGCCAGCAGCCAATTTCTACTAAACTTGGGAGGTTGAACCTGCAAAACCTTGCATAGTCTGCATAGCCTCTTAGCTTGTCCTTTGTTTTCTTCAAAAACAGACAGAGGAGGGAGGAACAAAAAAAAAAACTGTAAAGGGGCATCAGAATTCTAGACTAAACATATGCCTAGATCCAACACGATCAGTGGCAACTGCATGCCTCACGAAGAACTGAACCAGTGGCAAAGCCTCCAAAAAAAGAAAGTTACAAAGCAAGCCACACTGCCCCAAAGATTCAGCACCTGTGTTTAAACACCAAATCTTGCTTGCAATTCTTTCTATGCCCCTCTGCCAAAGGGCCACTTTAGATTTTAGCTGAGAAAAGAGGAAATTCTGATATTAAAAAACATAATTTAACTGGCTCATTAAGCTCCTCATTAAGTGTAGGCAAGAGAGGTGTACACTTATACCCCCATCTGTCCAAAGCTCTAGCTTCCTTAGAACTAGAACCCGGATTCTTTAGCCTTAGCACCCTGGGTCCCCTGACTAATAGTATCTGGGCTGGGTCCTGGGACTCTTATATAGGTATTTATGAGCCTCAGGTACCCTATAATATAATACGGTTTAAGTTAAATGAGGAGCATAGAAATCTGGATTAAATGAAGCCAAAAAAAAAAACAACAACAACATCCAAAACAGGAGGAATTGTGGTAAAACAAGAACTCTCTCTATCTTCTCTTCCTCTATGTCCTTCCCTTCCTCCTTCCCAAAAATGTTCCCCATAGAGTGTAAGGTTTGAAAAAAAAAAAAAAGGGAAGCAGAAGGAAGGAGAATCCTCTGCATCGGAATCGAAATAAGGAGGAAAATTGAATATGAATATCTTCAGCAGAAGACTCAGAATCAGGCCTGCCTGCTCCAAAATTTCCAACTCTGGCCTCCTCCTGAGCCCTCTTATCAGGAGGGGCATGGAACCCTAATAAAGTAATCAAATCTTCTGCCATTTTAAGCATATGCTCTAGGTACAGACCCCTGAAGAACCAGAACTACTCCAGAAAGAAGGCAAACAGAATACAATCACTTTTTCTTCGGTAAATAAATAAATAACTGCAAGAAAAAAAAAATGCTCCAACCGGGTACTTAGCTCAACTTGGTGTCTGAAAAAAACTGAAAAAAAAAATTTCAGAAAGCCGAACGGCACTTTGCACGCTGCTTCTGCATCGGACCATGCGGCAAAAAGACAGCAATGTGAGATGAAGAACATCCAGCAGGTCAATAGATTGGTTAGTTGAAAATCCAGAAGTGACCTTGGGGAAAAAGGATGGGTCAAGTACATAGGGACACTCTATCCCTGTGGAAATTCAAGTAAGGTGTTGACACTCAAGGCTTGCAACTCAGATACTCTTCTCGCTGAGGTAAGGGCTAGAAGTAGAGTCTTCCAAGACAAAAAATTTATATCACATGAATTAGAAGGTTCGAAAGGAGGGCTTGTTAACGACTGAAGTACCAAAGTCAAGTCCAAAGGCTCTATGGGGGACTTGACAGGAGGTTTAAAAAGAAGTTATGTACTTACCATAACGTTCCATGTGAGTTGTTTATCTCGCCTTTATTTTCACTGATGGGTTCGGAGCCAATCCTCTGCTCCGACACGGCCGATAGCAAAGCTCAAGGCTTGCCAGTAGCTCGAGACCAAACCCCTTATCCCACAATGCACTGCCGGAATTACCTCAGATCTTGTTTGCTGCGAGTATATATACCCTTTTATTTATTTCTACAAGGAAGCACTTCCCGAAGGAGAAGTAGTAGTATTGAATAACCAGGATAGTACTAGCCTCTAAGTCAACTGTCAGCCAGGATGGGGAAGGAGGGAGGGACGTGGGAATAAAGGCGAGATAAACAACTCACATGGAACGTTATGGTAAGTACATAACTTTATGTGAAGTTGTTAAATCTTGCCGTTTATTCTCACTGATGGGTAGTGTCCCTAGCACCCTCAATCTTGGCTGGCTCATGGAAGTACGTTTTTCAGTACCGCGGAACCAAAGGAAGACCTGTCCCTGGAAGCCTCATCTACATTGTAATGTGCGATAAAGGTAAGAGGCTTAGACCAAGTGGCTGCAGCACAACTATTGTCAAGGGGCAATTTAGCTTGAAAGGCAGAAGACGTAGAAACGGCTCTGGTAGAATGAGCCTTAGGTTTGTGTCAATGGCATGCTTGCATTCGCATAAACAAAGGATATACAATCTGATAACTATTTAGATAGGGCTGTTTTAGCCATTGGATTATCTTTTCTGGCCTCCGAAAAGGATACAAAAAGTTGATCTGATTTTCTAATATCCTTAGTTCTGTCAAGATAAAATCCGAGCTGTCTGTGTACATCAAGTTTGTGCAGCATGTATTCCAATTTGTTAGAGTGGTTGGGAAAAAAGACTGGCAACTCAATTACCTGATTGATATTGGGTTCAGAACAGAATTTAGGCAAAAAGGGGGGGGTTTGTTCTGAGACATACTCTATCAGCATGGAAAATCATGCAAGGAGGCCCGACAAATAATGCTTGAAGTTCTGACACTCTGCGAGCAGAAGTAATGGCTACTAGAAATATAGTCTTCCAGGACAAATATTTGAGATCACAAGAAAATGCTGGTTCAAAAGGGGGGAGAATTATTTTAGACAGCATAAAATTCAAATTCCAGGGAGAATAAGGGATTTTGACAGCAGGTCTCATGTGAAAAGCACCTTTAAGAAAAGCCTTAGATAAGTTATGGCCCATAACATTCAACCCATCGAATCCAAGGTGGAAATTTGATATGGCGGCTAACTGGACTCTAACTGTGGCAGCTGCTGCTCCTTCTTTGAAAATCTTTGCCAAAAATTCTAAAATGGACGATAGAAGAGCTCAGAAAGGGTCGATTTTCTGTATATTGGCACAAATTGAGAACCTGTTCCACTTACTGTGGTATAGTTTCCTTGTGGATGGCTTGTGAGAAGACAAAAGGATTTGACTTGTATCATCTGAGAGCAAATGAAGCCTGGCAAGTAGGGGAAGTGGATTAGCCAAGCAGTCAGTTTTAGAGACTGCAGTGAAGGATGGAGGTCCCCTGACAGGTGTGTCAGAAGGTCTGGAACTGAGTCCAGGATCCATGGATCCTCCAGTAGATGGTGAAGGAAGGGGAACCAAATCTGTCGAGGCCAGTAGGGAGCTACGAGGAAAACTATCCTTCCCAGCGACTTTGCTTTCTGTAAAACCTTGGGTAGCAATGGAATAGGTGGGAATGCATATAGGAGACCTGGAGGCCAATCGTGTACGAGTACTTCTCTCGGGGAATGTCCCGGAGGTAGTATTAGGACAAAATAGCTTCTGCATTTGGTATTGATGTGACTGGCAAAGAGGTCGCAGCAAGGCTGGCCCCATTTGCAGAAAATCAAATCCGCAACTTGCTGGTTGAGAGACCACTCGTGAGGCAACAGTATTGCCCTGCTTAGCTTGTCCGCTATCAAGTTGGATTTCCCCAGGATGTGCGTTGCTATCAGAAAACAGTGGGACGACACAGCCCATTGCCATACCCTGAGGGCTTCTTGACAAAGGGGGTAAAGACTTGGTTCCGCCTTGTTTGTTCAAGTACCAGACCACTGACATGTTGTCAGTCTGAATTGTAATTGTCCCTAGAGGAAGAGAGTCCTGAAAGTACTACAACGCCATGTACTACAACGCCAGAAGTACCACTCTCTACTCCAGAACATTGACATGCAGATGTGACTCTTGATTCGTCCATGTGCCTTGGGCAGTCTTTCCCTGAAAATGCCCCCCCACCCTATCAGGGAAGCGTCCGTGGTCACAGTGGCTACTGCGGGGGGGGGGGGGGAACGACGATGACGACAAAGGGTCTTCCGATTGTAACATGAAGAGACGTCAACCATCACCGAAGGTCTCTCTTGCAAGAATCTGTGATGAGAATCATGTGGTGCATCAGTAGCTTTTGGTATGACCACTGAGCGAAGAGGAGCCATTGAAGGATTCGCATATGCATCCTTACGAGTGGTACAGCCAGGTTGCTGCCGCCATCAAACCTAGCACCTTCAAGACCTCTGCTGCTGTAGCTTTGTTCTTTGACACCAGTGAGATGACGCATTGGCGAAGAAGTGAGACTCTTTCGATTGGAAGATGTAGAGTGGTGGTTGAGGTATCTAACTCTGCTCCTATAAAAACGGTATGCTGCGATGGCAATAAGGCAGACTTTTCGAAGTTGATTGTAATGCCTAATTGATGGCAGAGTGTCAGAGTATATTGTGTTGCCCGAGTCAATTGATGCCTGGTGGTAGCAGTGAGGAGCCAATCGTCTAGGTATGGAAACACCTGGAATCCTAGACGCCTCTGGTGAGCCGTGACCACTGCCATGCATTTGGTGTACACCCTGGGGGCTGCAGGGAGACCAAAGGGCAGGGCTCAAAACTGGTAATGATTGGCTCCCAGCTGGAAACGCAGGTGACCCCTGGAGTGTCTGTTCATCTTTATGTGATAGTAAGCGTCCTTGACATCTATGGAGCACATCCAATTGCCTTTCCCTAGGAAGGGAAGAATGGACTTTAGCATGACCATTCGGAACTTCTCTTTCTTTACAAATTGGTCGAGTCTGCTGAGGTCCAAGATAGGTCTCCTGTCCCCTGTTTTCTTTGGTACCAAAAAGAATCTTGAGTAAGCTCCGAATCCAACTTGGTTTGCTGGGACTGGTTGGATGACTTTTTTTCTAACAATTTTTGGACCTCTACGATTGCTTGTTCCGTAAGACTGGGTGGAACATCTGGGATTCTGCTTACAGGAGTAGGAGGGGAAGAGAATGGTATGAAATATCCTCTGGAAATTATGCTTTGTACCCATGTATCTGATGTTATATTTAGCCAAGCTTCTGGGTACAAAGACAAGCGACCCCCGACTGCATCCAGAGCCAGACAGCCGGGCCTCCTTTCAGGAGCGTTGGTAGGGCTGACCAGAGAATTGGCCCCTGTCACCCTGTTGCTGTGGACCCCCTCTGCTGCGTGGGCGGCGTCTTCCGTTAATAACCCCCTCCTCTGCCTCTAGAGGGGGTTTCTCCACGTGTGTCCTGAAAGGTTCCCTGCGCTTTTCGGAACCACATTTTCCCACCCCTAGGGCCCTTGGGGTAGGGCCGAGTACGGCTAGAAAAATGGACTCCAACAGCAGATAGGGTCTTGCCTTCCTGCTCACACCTGGTTAAAGTTTCATTTACTTTAGGCCTAAACAGTGGTGAGCCATCAAATGGGGTGTTGATAAAGGAAGACTTAAAGGGCTCCGCAAAGGAGCAGAGACTCATCCAGGCTTGTCTCCGCAGAGCAATACCTGAACTAGTGGCTCTACTCAAACCATCAGCTGCATAAGATATGAGACGCATGGACGAGTTCACAACCGAGTTTAGGGTAGCGAGCTGTGTGTTGACTTTGTCGGCAACCCCTGCAGCTACCGTACCCTGGAGAGCATCTCCTAGCTCCTTCAGGAGATCTCTTTGCAGTCTCGTAAAATGGGTTAAAGAGTTCAGCTATCACAGAGAAAAAGTCGCTGAACTAAACATGCTTTTCCCATATCTATCCATGATCCTAGAATCTCTATTAGGAGGATGGATAGATGCAGATTTTTCAGACACTTCCTTTTTGGTGGCTGCAGCTACCACCATGGCATCAACAGGCACTCCTTTGGTCAAAAAGGTTTTGTCCACTGGGGCAGAGATGAACTTATTCGGCTTCCAAGGGACAGGTTCCATGGCCTCCAGTGACTCCCACGCCTTACGAGAGATCAGCTCAATGAGCTCGTCGTAAGGCGGAGACACCCAAGAAGTGGAAGGTTGAGACCCACAAACCTTCAAGAGCACTGACTCATCCTCAGTAGGGGTTTTGGACTGCCAATCGCCCCTCTGGCTACGGATCTCTAATATCTCCGCAAAGGAAATATCCTCAGAGGGGGATCAAGGGGACCCTTCTGACTCATCCAAGTCCGTGTCGGATGTCAAAGACTCCTGTGGGGAGTCTAAGTGCCTCCTCTTGCACAGTCTCTTCCTGGGTACCTCCTCAGTGGGGAGATCTGGGGAGGTCTTGGAAGAGCAGGGGACGTCCTGTGGGGCCACTTGAGGCTCAGGGTCTCTACGCATAGGGGGACTGGTATACGTAGAAGCGGACACAGGAGCTTGAGGGGAGAAGGAAGCCTGAAATGATGCCGATGATGTCTTAGGAGACAGGACTCTCTTCATGGCATCGAAAGCACCATGGCTCCGACGAGAAGGGGTAGACTGATCCAGAGGGACAGTCTGATCCTCCAGCACTGAAACCATCAGAGCCTGAGGTAGGAGTAGAGCTCATCCGAGCCGAAGCCCTGAGAGGAAGAGTCGGCACTAACAAATCGGTACGACTATCCTCCCCGGACCCGACAGGAGAGTGTCAGCTCCTAGCGTCCTCTGTCAGTGCCGAGGACGTCCGAGTAGATGGAACCGATAACACCAGTGTGGGTCTTGGTTCCATAGGTTCAACAACTATCGGTTCGGGCTCCTTCGGCACAGAGTCCAGTACGGCTCAGAGGAGGAGTAGTCAAGTCCGGTTCAATGGTCTTCGGCTCTGACGAAGTGGTCGGGGCTGACAATTTAGCAAGTCCTGGTGCCTGTAGAAGCTTCTGCACTAGCCGATCCATATCAGAGAGGCTGACCGAAGACTTCGAGGAATGCACAGAAGGTGCTGACTGGAGCAGAGGAGATGAGGGAACCTCAGAGACCAGCTCCAGGACTGGGAGCTGGCTCCGAACCAAAGGGACACTCGGTTCCGAGGACTGTGGAAGTGATGACCCTGTACCCTCTGATCTTTTTACCTTCTTGGTTTGTTTAGAATCAGAAGATTTTGAAGAAGTGCTGGCACCTTCCTGGCTACCCAACGCCTCAGAGAAAGTATGCTGTAGCAACCCCCTATCTATTGAGTTTTCTCCTTCTCTCTAAGAGAACACTAGATGAAAAAGAGTGGCAAATACTGCAAGAGTCTTGGAGGTGTTTAGCCCCCAGACAGTAAACACACTGGACATGTCTGTCCGTGACGGACATTTTCTGTCCACAATCTGGACATTTCTTAAACCCTGATTTGGGGCGAGACTTTTCTCTCTCATCAGACATGTTATAAAGAGACACACCACAAAATTAACCTGTAAAGGTTAAATATAGGGCTAACTAAGCCCACACTAAAAAATATACTAATAACCAGTATAAATTGCAAAACTAAATAGGGCTAAGAAAGGGCCCAACATTAAGAAAAACTAAGCCAACACAGGGCACTATCTCTACAATCTAACCTACTTAAAACTATATTATGTTTAACAACACTCACACTCACACACACTCACACACACTCACACTCACTCACACTCACACTCACTCACACTCACTCACACTCACTCACTCACTCACTCACACACTCACTCACTCACACTCACTCACTCACTCACACTCACTCACTCACACTCACTCACACTCACTCACACACTCACTCACTCACACACTCACACTCACTCACACACTCACTCACTCACTCACACTCACTCACACTCACTCACACACACTCACTCACTCACTCACTCACACTCACTCACTCACACTCACTCACACTCACTCACTCACTCACTCACTCACTCACACTCACTCACTCACACTCACTCACACTCACTCACTCACACACTCACTCACACTCACTCACACTCACTCACACTCACTCACTCACACTCACTCACTCACACTCACTCACTCACTCACACTCACTCACACTCACTCACACTCACTCACTCACACTCACACTCACTCACACTCACTCACACTCACTCACACACTCACACTCACACACACTCACACACACTCACTCACACTCACTCACACTCACTCACACTCACTCACACTCACTCACACTCACACTCACTCACACTCACTCACTCACACACACTCACACACTCACACACACTCACACACTCACTCACACACTCACACTCACTCACACACTCACTCACACTCACTCACACACTCACTCACACACACTCAGACACTCACTCACTCAGACACTCACACACACTCAGACACTCACTCACACTCACACTCACTCACACACTCACTCACACACTCACACTCACACTCACTCACTCACACACTCACACTCACACACTCACACACTCACTCACTCACTCACACACACTCACACTCACTCACACTCACTCACTCACTCACACTCACTCACTCACTCACACTCACTCACTCACACTCACTCACACTCACACTCACTCACTCACTCACTCACTCACACTCACTCACTCACACTCACTCACTCACACTCACACTCACTCACACTCACACTCACTCACTCACACTCACTCACTCACACTCACTCACACTCACTCACACTCACTCACTCACACTCACTCACTCACTCACTCACACTCACTCACACTCACTCACTCACTCACACTCACTCACACTCACTCACACTCACTCACACACTAAATAAGAATAATCTCTGAAAAAGAAGAAGAAAGTTAGATCTCTCTTGCCGTGGCAAACTAGATCTGAGGTAATTCCAGCAGTGTATTGTGGGATAAGGGGCTTTGTCTCAAGCTACTGGCAAACCTTGAGCTTTGCTATCGGCCATGTCGGAGCAGAGGATCGGCGCCGAACCCATCAGTGAGAATAAATGGTGAGATTTAACAACTTCACATCATGTAATACTCTTTTCAAGAAAGTTTTGCACAGACGGTGTGACATAGAAGAATTATCGAATCCATTGTGAAAATTTGCGATAGCCGCTAAATGTACAGTAATTGTCAATGCTGAAGAGTAGAGTAGTCAGGTACTGTAGGATCTTCTGAATAGGAATAGAGAAAGGGTCTATGTCCTGATCTTTGGCCCATGTAGAGAACCTAGCCCACTTACTAGAATAAATTTTCCTGGTGGAAGGTTTGTGTCAAGCCAGAAGAATATCGCGGACAGGAGATGAAATATCAGGCAGCCTGGCAATCATGGCAGTGGGGGAACCAAGCTGTGAGCTTGAGGCTGTGGAAATTGGCGTGAATCAGTCCCTGAGGATGAGATAGTACAGCTTGGGATTGAACCAGGATTCACGGGCTGTGAATCAGATGAGGCCCTAGGAAAGGAAACCAGACTTGACTGGGCCAATAAGGGGCAATGAGGATCACTTTGCTTCTCAACCTTCAAGCTTTCTGCAGGAATTTCGGGATGAGGGGAAACGGGAGAAAGGCATACAGCAGACCTGGGGCCAATCGTGCATCAGAGCATCCCTCGTTGACTCCCCCTGAGGGGGGATCAGGGCAAAGTAGCTTCTGCATTTGTTGTTTAGAGGGGAAGCAAATGGGTCTCAGCAAGGCCTGCCCCAACGGCAGAAGATCCGATCCGCTATTACAGGACTGAGGACCACTCGAGAGGCATCAGGATGTTCCTGCTCAGATTGTCCACAATAAGGTTGGAACTCCCAGGAATGTGCATTGCTATAAGAAAGCGGTTGGAAGCTTATCACCCAGTGTCAAATTCTCATGGCTTCCCAACACAGGGGATAATAAGAAGTTATGTACTCACCATAACGTTCCATCTGAGTAGGTAGCTTCATTTGTCTGCAACCTGTGGGTCTTGGATCCGATATCGGATCCGAGCCGGCAACTTGTTTCAAGCTAATGGATCCGATCTCCTAGCTCCTCTCCTCACCCATAATCCCCATGCCCACCCTCCATGACCTCAGATCGAGTTTGCCCCTCAATATGTACCCAAAAAGGGTATCCAACTAACATAGATCCGCTGAAGGCCAGGGGGAAGGAGGGGGGGATGGTTGCAGACAAATGAAGCTACCTACTCAGATGGAACGTTATGGTGAGTACATAACTTCTTAATCTGAAGTAGGGACTTCATTTGTCAGCAACCTGTGGGACAGAGTCCCCAGCTACCTGAATCTTGGGTGGCCATCATGGAAGGATATTGCGGAGCACCGCAGAGCCAAAGGATGCTCTCCCTCTAGAAATCACGTCTAGTTTGTAGTGGTTAATAAAGGTATGAGATGAGGCCCAAGTGGCTGCCAAACAAATATCATCCAATGGAACTCTAGACTTGAAGGCCGCAGAAGTAGAGATGGAACGAGTGGAATGTGCGCAAACTCCTTCAGGTGCGGGTCTCCCAGAGGCTTGGTACGCTAATAGGATACATTGTGAAATCCAGCGTGATAGAGATACTTTTGATATTGCTTTCCCCAAATTAAATTTGGCAAAGGAAATGAACAGCTGGTCGGACTGTCTATGACCAGCTGTTCTGAGTATAAAAACGTAGCTGCCTATGAACATCTAATGAGTGCAGCTTGTACTCTCCTTTATTCTGATATTTAGGGAAGAAAACCAGTAAATTTATGGATTGATTTATATTGGTTTCTGATGCTATTTTGGGAAGGAAATAGGGATTGATCCTGAGGTACACTCTGTCCGGATGAAAGATCAAATAAGGAGGCTTCACAGAAAGAGCTTGAAGCTCCGAAACTCTTTTCGCAGAAGTAATGGCTACAAGGAATGCTGTTTTCCAGGACAAGAATTTGAGATCTACTGAAGCAGCAGGTTCAAAAGGTGGAGCAGTCAAGGCTTGAAGAACTAGTGAAAGATCCCAAGGTGGTATGGCTTCTTTTATAGGGGGTCTAAGCAAAAAGGTGCCCTTGAGAAAGGTTTTACACAACTTGGCCGACATCAAAGGCCCTGTATCATGTCCCACATGGTAATGGGAGATGGCAGCCAATTGCACTTTGACAGTTGAGTAACTAGCGCCTTCCTGAAAAGCTCGGTTAGGAAGTCTAATATGGATGGAAGAGGAACCGTAAAGGGATCTAGATTATGATGCTCCGCCCAGATGGAGAAACGTTTCCATTTACTGCGGTACACTTTCCTGGTGGAGGGCTTATGCGCTGCCACAAGGATGGCTTTGACTGGTGAAGAGATACCGGGAGTCCTAACTAGGAGTGGAACTGGAGCAACCAAGCTGTCAGCTTCAGATTGTCCAGATTTGGGGTCGGTAAGTCCGACGGATGGGAGATTAGATCCGGACTGGGATCCAGAATCCAAGGAGGATTCACTAGGTGAGACCACAGGTAAGGGAACCAAATTTGCCGAGGCCAGAATAGGGCAATAAGGATCATCCTGCTCCCCAACCGCGAGGCTTTCTGTAAGAGTTGCAGCATCAGGGGTAGAAGAGGATAGGCATAAAGTAGACCGGGTGGCCAAGCATGCACCAGAGCATCTCTTGGAGATTCCCCTGGAGGGGGAATCAGAGCGAAGAAATTGCCGCATTTGGTGTTTGAGGGAGAGGCAAAAAGATCGCAGCAGGGTTGCCTCCATATTGCGAATATCTGCTTCGCTACTAGTGGGTTGAGAGACCACTCGTACGGGGTAAGAAGGGTGCGACTGAGTTTGTCCGCTAGGATGTTGGTCCACCCCGGAATTTGCGTTGCAATCAGAAAGCGGTTGGTGGAGATCGCCCATTCCCACACTCTCATGGCTTCGCGGCATAGAGGGTAAGACCTGGTTCCCCCCTGTTTGTTGATGTACCAGACAACCGACATGTTGTCCGATTGAATTGCAATCGTTCCTATGGGGAGGAGATTCTGAAGTGCTTGCAACGCGTACAGCACCACTCATCTCCAGAACGTTGATATGCAGGGAGGTCTCTGTATCGTTCCACATGCCTTGGACCGTCCTGCCTGAATAATGCCCCCCCTCACCCGAGGCGGGAGGCGTCCGTGGTCACCGTGGCGAAAAGGGGGAGAGGTGCAGAAGGGTCGGCCCGTATGGAGGTCCGGAGCATGGAGCCACCATAATAGAGCCCTCCTGCAAGCCTTGCTGATAGCAATGGGGTGATGAAGAGGAAAAGAGAGAAAGGACCATTGTACTAGAAGGGTCCACTGCAGTACCCGCATGTTCAGACGGGCGCATGGAAGGAGAGTTATCGCTGCCGCCATGGAGCCCAGCGCCCTCAGGATCAATTCCGCTGGTGGGGTCTCTGAATGGAGGATAGCCCGCACATGGAGTTGCAAATTCCAAAGTCGTTCGGACGTTAGAAAGGCTCGTAGCTCTCTGGTGTCTATTCTGGCTCCTATGAATTCTATGGCTTGTGTCGGGGCCAGAAAAGATTTGTCGGCATTGATGGTGATGCCTAACTGTGGGGCTAGGCGGAGAAAGAAATCTCTGGCTGAGCAAAGTAGATGCCTTGTTGGGGCGGTCAGGAGCCAGTCGTCCAGGTACGGAAAGACCAGTATTCCCTGGAGTCTCAGGTGGGCCGCAATCACTGCTAATATCTTGGTGGACACCCTGGGGGCTGTGGCGAGGCCAAAGGGAAGGACCCTGAACTGGTAGTGACTGGCTCCCAGCCGGAAGCGGAGGAACCTCCTGGATCATCTATCCATTAGAATGTGGTAGTACGCATCCTTGAGGTCTATAGAGCACATCCAATCGTTCTCCCTTAGAAGGGGGAGAATAGATTGAAGAGTGACCATTCGGAATTTTTCCTCGGTTACCGACAGGTTCAAGCGGGACAGGTCTAAAATCGGTCTGAAGTCCCCCATCTTTTTTGGCACCAAAAAGAACCTGGAGTAGAACCCTAATCCGAGCTGGTCTTGGGGGACGGGCTGGATGGCTCTTTCTTAGCAGCTGCTGAATTTCTGCGGCTGCAGCCTCCCTCTGATCGGGTGGTACATTGGGGAGGTTCTTGAATTTGGGGACATGAAGTAATGGTATTTTGTACCCTCTGGATATAATTCGAAGCACCCAGCGGTCTGTCATCATGGACTCCCATGCCGCTAGGTGCTCCGAGAAGCGCCCCCCGACTGCCTCCAGAGTGGAGCAGTCGGGCAACCCTTCAGGGCTGCTGCGTGGGCCGGTCAGAGAAAGGTTCTCTGGACCCAAAGTTTCTCGGAGCCCCTCTGCCCCTGGGGCGGCGTCCTCCCTGTCCTCCTCTGCCACGGAAGGACTGGTTGTCTGGAGCGGGTTGGGAATGTTGTGATTTCCGGAACCACATCTTCTTCTGACCCTTTTGGGTCTTCGAAAAGGACCGCTGGGGCGCAGAGAAGCGGACTCTGACGGCAGACGTCTTCCCGTCCTTCTCGCTCTGCACAAGTGTCTCGCAAACTGTTTTGCCAAACAGGGCAGAACCATCGAAAGGGGCGTTCGCAAAAGACGCTTTAAAGGGCTCCACAAAGTCACAATGACGGACCCAGGCCTGACGTCTCATGACTAGGCCCACTCTGCTAGCCCTAGCGGCTCCCTCGGTGGCGTGGGACAATAGCCGCATAGAGGTATTTGAAATGGATCTCAGAGTGGCCATTCGGGTGGAGTACAATTGTTTGTCCTCCGCCGACATGGACTCAGGGGGGGAGGCAGCGTATTCTTTGATAAGATCCCGCTGCATCCTGATCACATGTGCCATATAGTTCAGAGACCTTACCGAGAAGGTCGCTGAACTAAAAACTCGCTTCCCTAAGCGGTCCATCGAGCGGAACTCCTTGCTCGGTGGATGGACGGAGGGGCTCTCCTGAGCTAGCTCCCTCTTCGTGGCTGCCGCCGTCAACATGGCATCTACGGGGGGACCCTTGCTCCAGTGCGACCGGTCTGAGGGGTGGCTTAGTATCCTGTCCGGGCGTTTGGGTATTGGCTCCACGGTGTCCTGATCCTTCCACGCCCTGGTGGTAATAAGGTCCACCAAGGGGTCGGCCGGAGGGGACACCCAAGAGGTAGACGGGCCTGCTTCGAATGCCTCCGGAAACAGACTCGTCGGAGGAAGACTTGGGGGCAGACCACCCACCTCTGATCCTCAGCATCTCCATGATGTCTGCAAAGGAGACATCCTCAGGGGGTGATCTTGGGGAGCCTTCCCCTTCATCCAAGTCCGTGTCCTCAGTTAAGGACTCAGGGGAGTTCACGTGCCTCCTCTTGCACTTATGCTTGTGGGGCACTTCTTCGGGGGGGCTGTCCGAGGAGGCCTCGCCAGCAACATCCTGTTCCAATGGAACTACCTGGGACATTGAAGCAGGCTGTCCCTTTGGCCGGGTGATTGAAGCCTGGCCCAGCAGAGAGGGAGTGCAGGGTGGAGCCGAGACAAGGGCCGGGGTTCCGGATGCTCTCAACAGAGCCCTCTCCGCTACATTGAAGGCCGAGGGAGAACCACTCTCTCTGGGCTCCGAGAGTCGGCTCCCACTCGGATCCGATGAAGGGATCGGAACCGGCACCGAGACCATCGGATCCGAAGGACCAGTGCGCTCAGACCTGGACGGAGCCGAAGGCACACTGAATCCCTCGGATCCGAAGCTCGGGCCACGGCTCAGAGAGGTCGGATCAGACAGGCTCGAGGGCAGGGTCAGATTCAAAGTACCAAGTACTGTCGGCGCCGACCCACCCCCAGCTCCAACGCTGCTCGGCTCCGAACACTCCGAACCCAGGTAGCGGGTCGGAGAAGGAGCTATTGGATGGAAAAAAGGTGTCGAGCTCCCCCCCGAAGGGGGGGGGGCATGAGCACTCCCATCTGCAGCTGGGCCTGGATGAATCTTCGCATCATCCGGTCCAAGTCTGCATCAGATATGCTGAACGTAGATCTCGAAGAGGCCACCGAGGCAGGCCTGGAATGCTGCCTCAATGACCTCGATGGAGATCGGGCCTCCTCCTCCTCGGGCCCTGGGGAGAAACAAGGGGATCAGAGCCGAGGAGGAGGAGACCTAGAAGCAGTGGAGGGAGAAGCCCGCTTAGCTGGCGGGGCCGAAGCGGAGGCCTCAGCCCGCCGTTTGTGGTGCTTCTCCCTCCGTTTCTCCCTGTCCTCCAGCGCTTTAGCGGGAGTTTGAGTCCCGGCCGAAGGAAGGGGGGCAGGAGTGGCAACAACCACAGCCTGTGGTAGTGCCACGGGAGCAGCGGAGGCCGGAGCTGAGTCCGGGGGTAAAAGTCCCGCCAAGACCAGCTTCGACCTCCGCTCTTTCAGTGCCCTGGGGTTGAACGCTGCACAAATGGTACAGCCTGAGGTGAGGTGTTCAACCCCAAGGCACCGAACACACCGAGTGTGGCCATCAGCTGGGGAGAGCTTATGGCCACACTCGGTACATTTAGAAAAAATGGCTTTTGGGGCCTCAGCCATACTTAAAAGAAAAAAGGTAGTGCTACACAAACACACAGGCCCCAAAAACACAACACACACACACACACACACACACACACACACACACACACACACACACTAATGACCAGCGATGGGAGTGAAAAAACTAAGTAAAAGAAATATATTTTTACACTACAGGGTACCTAACTCTTACACACTTTATATTTTTTTAAAAAAGGAAGAGAGTTTGACAGAAAAACACACTTAACTGACAATTTACTTGTTGAGCTCATTGGAATCCAGCTATCCACAAGCGCAGCAAACTAGATCTGTGAGGTCATGGAGGGTTGGCAGGGGATTATGGGTGAGGGGAGGAGCTAGGAGCTCGGATCCATTAGTTTGAAATAAGTTGCCGGCTCGGATCCAAGACCCACAGGTTGCTGACAAATGAAGCCCCTACTTCAGATGACCTGGTTCCGCCTTGTTTGTTTATATACCAGACAACTGATATGTTGTCTGACTGAACGGCAATGGTCCTGGAAGGGTGGGATGTATGGAACGCTTGCAAACGCTAAGAAAACTGCCCTCGATTCCATGACATTTATGTGCAAATTGGCCTCCATGGGGGACCAGGCGTCTTGGACAGTCTTTCCCTGGAAATGCCCTCCACCCTAGCAGGGATGTGTCCATGGTCACCGTGGCCCTGGGCTGGGGGAGGCATAACGGTCGACACCAAACATTTGATTCTGACTTCATCCACCAAAGCATTTCTTTCTTGCACAGAGGTGTAAGGCGTACCAAGAGGTCGAGAAGATGGGTTAAGATCAACCACTGTGATTAAAGGAGCCACTGTACTAGTCTCATGTGCAATCTCACTAGTAGAATGAAGGCAATTGTTCCTACCATAGAGCCCAGAAGTTGAAGTACAAGGTGTGCTGGTACAAAGGTTTGTGGGAGGACTACTTGAACTCGGCTTCTTATTTTTGAGAGCCTGTGAGGAGGGAGGGAACCTTGACAGGATGTTGTGTCGACGATCTCTCCAATAAATTCCAGTGTTTTTGTTGGGGACATTTGAGATTTGTCCTTGTTGATCGTAATCCCTAAGCAAAGAGCATGGCCTTGAGTGTAAGGGAGGCTGTGGATGAGAAGATTCCTGGTCAAGGCAGTAAGGAGCCAATCGTCTACATACAGAAACACCTGGAATCCTTGTAGTCGAAGATGAGCTACTACAACTGCCATACATTTGGTGAACACTCTGGGGGCTGTCGGGAGACTGAACGGCAGTACCCTAAACTGGTAGTGATTGGCTCCCAGCCGGAAGCAGAGAAATCATCTTTATGTGGTAATACGCGTCCTGGAGATCTATAGAGCACATCCAGTTGTCCTTTCCCTCGAAAGGGGAGGATGGACTATACCGTGACCCATCCAGAATTTTTGAGGTTTTATAAATTTGTTCAATAGGACCTGGCTGAGATCCAGGATTGGTCTCCAGTCCCCTATCTTTTTTGGCACTAAAAAGAACCTCGAGTAAAAGCCGGATCCTCTCTGGTCTGGTGGGATTGGCTGGATGACTCTTTCTTAGCAGCTTTTCGATTTCTAAGGCTGCTACCTCCCTCTGATTGGGTGGAACATTGGGGAGTAGTTTGACGGGTCTGGGATTAAGATCGAATGGGATATGGTAGCCTCTGGATATTATTCTCTACACCCATACATCGGTAGTAATAAGTTGACAGGCTGGTAGATGCAGAGAAAAACGACCCCTGACTGCTTCCAGAGGAAAGCAATCAGGCCACTGCTCAGGAGCGCTGGTAGGGTCGGCCGGAGAAGGAATCTTTAGTGCTCTGGTTACGCGGACCCCCTCTGTCCCTAAAGGGAAGTCTTCCAGATGAGTTGCCCCCTCTGCCCCGGGTGATTGCTCACCATGAGTGTCATGAAAAGATACTTGGGACTTTTTGAACCACAATTTCCCTCCCTTCTGGTTCCGGGAATAGATCCCTGGGGGGTGGAAAAACGTATGCCTATAGCAGACAAGGTCTTTCCGTCTTTCTCACCTCGTGATAGTGTGTCTCGTACTTTGGGACCAAAGAGTGAAGACTCATTGACAGGCACGTTGACGAAGGAAGATTTACAGGGGTCTGTGAAATCACACAAACACATCCAAGCATGCCGTCTCATGACTATGCCTGATGAGGCTGCTCGAGCTGCCCCGTCGGTGGTGTGAGATATCAATTGCATACAGGAGTTTGAGACAGATTCCAGGGTAGCTAGCTATGAATGGACTGTGTCACGCACCACATCAGGCAGTTCCCCCACCAAAGAGGCAGACCTTTCAGAAATTAGGTCTCTCTGGAGGTGAGTGAAGTGTGCCAGATAGTTCAGCGACCGAATGGCAAAGAGCATAGGTCCGCTTACCCACTCTGTCCATGGCCCGAGACTCCCTGGTCGGGGATGAACAGTGGAACTATCTTTTGCCAGTTCCCTCTTGGGGGCCACTGCCATGACCATGGAATCAACTACCAACTGCTTGGAACAATTGGGATTGTCTTCAGGGGTGGAAAAAATTTTGTCCGGCCTCCAGGGGACAGGTTCTGCGTTGTCCGGGACCTTCCAGGCATGCTGCACGATCAGCTTTACAAGCTCATCCACAGTTGGGGTCACCCAGGAAGTAGATGGCCGGGCACGGAAGGCCTGTATGAACAGAGACTCCTCCGAACGGTTAGAGGACTTTCCAGTCTCCCCTCTGCTTGAGGATTTAGAGAATGTCTCCAAAGGAGACATCTTCTGGGGTAGACTGTGGGGACCCTTCTCCCTTATCACAATCAGTGTCCTCAGTGATGGATTCCTCAGGGGAATCAAGGTGCTTCTTCTTGCACCGTTTATTCTGGGGTGGCTCCCCAGTGGGATCTTCTGAGGAGGACTCCGGAGAAAGGGTTCCCTTCAAGGGAAGGTCTACCGGCTCCCGTACCCGGGATCCTAGAGTAGGGGGTTGGGACAGCTGCATGCTAGAAGGGGGGTTCTGGTGTCGATGCCACTGATGCTGATTGCGAGTCTGTTAAGGCAAGGCCCCTATGCATTACCTAAAAAGCAGGCCTGCCCAAGGAGACATGGGAGCCCGGAACCAAGAAGGACAACCTCGGAACTGGGGTTACACCCCGCCCTGAGGAGCCTGCCTCCAGGTGAGGAGCTCCAAGAAGACTGGCAGCTGTCGGTGGAGCCATGGACATAGATGGTGCCAGCGAAAAAATAGGCACAGAACTATGAACAACTGTGCCAACAGCCCAAACATTGCTCTGAGAGTGCACCGGTTCCAACGGAGCCGATATGCCAAGGGTAGTCTGTGCCGACAGGGGAAACTCCGCAGTCGGAGCAGAGACCATATGCACCAGTCTCTGGGGCCTGGGAAGAGGCTGGAGAAGGATATACTGGTGAGTATGCTGTGAAAGGTTCCGTTCCAAAGGGGACGGAAGATCTAGCAGGGGTGAGCAATCCTCTAGCTGCCAGAAGATGGCCCACAACCCGCACTACACCTTGTTCTGAAAGGCTCCTGGTGGATCTATACGAGGCTGCCGAAGGAGAGTCAGGTCTTTCAAGAAAGGGGCTAAATTGGTGCCCTGAAATAGGGTCGTAAGTTCTGGGAATGTGTTCAACCTTTGGAACTGACAGGGTCAGTCTGTGGAGCTGTATAAGCTATCGGCATTGTGGCCGGGGATGGTAACAAAGAGGGTATGGTTGTCAAAGCCAGTGTCAGAACCAGGGACGGCACCAAAAATGATGGTGCTGAAGCTGGAACAGTAATAGAAGTCAAAATCAGAGGTGGCACCGAGGGAGAAGACACAGAGCCTGGTGCCGAGGTTGTCTGCGCCAAAGGTGCCGGAGAAGCTTGGTGTCGGCTCGGTTCCGAAATGGACAGAGATGTAGGAACAGAGTGACTCCGTTTTTCTCTTTGTGTTTTTTGGTCTTAGGAGATGGTGAGACATCCGTTTCAGAGACAGCCTCCAAAAAAGGCGTTTTCATTAAACCTTTCAAAATCAATTTGTTTTTGCGCTCAGCTAGAGTGTGATTACTGAAACTGGAGCAAATGTCACACGAAGCATTTATATGGTCAACACCCAAACAATAAACGCACTGAGTGTGACCATCTGAGTTTGGCATCTTATGCCCAACACTTATCGCACTGCTTAAACTCCAATTTAGCTTTTTCTGACATAATGACACTAATCTACGCCGACAAAGTCAAGAAAAAGAAATAGCAAAGTGAAAAGAAAAAGGTTTTCTTTTTTCTTTTTAAATATATATATATATATATATATATATATTACACATACACACACACACACACACACACACACACACACACACACACACACACACACACACACACACACACACAAGGAAAGAGAAGAGTACCAACAATAGTACCGAGAAATACCACAAGTGGTAAAAGGAGGGCCTACCAAAGGTAGGAGAGAGGGACAGTACAAACAATGGTATAAGGGTAACTACCAAATGTAGAGAGCAGGAAGTAGAAGTTTACAGGCAAGAGGAGAAATTAGCGAGAACCGACTAAAAAAGTAAAGTTGAGAGAAATTACACAAAATTATACAAATTTTACACTTAGCTTTGACAGAGAAAGGCTTGGCACGTCTGATGAGGAACACAGCAAACAAGATCTAAAGAGACTATGACAGGGGCATTATGGGTAGGTCTTAGCTGAGAGTTTTTGGCTGGTGCGAGCTTGGAAATGGCTGTGTCGGTTCAGAGGACAGAACAAAGTCTTATCAGTAAGGAACGAATAAAGATTTACAACATCAGATTGAACACTCTGCATCCAAGACAGAAAAAACAGTGACATTTTGCATATGAGCAGCAACTTCAACTGTACACATTGGATGAAGAGGTCTTCTCAGTTCAAATTTCGTACATAAATACATAGTGATATCATCTGGGCTTTTCTTATGAGCTACGACCATGGAAGTCACCAATTCAGTAGGTTCATCAACTGGACAGATTATATATTGCTGCTCCATGTTACTTAGCTCGGCTTCGACTCTGTTCTGTATAGCTACTGGAACCTTCCTTGTTGGTCTGATAACCAGAATGACCTCTGGGGTCCAACTTCAGGAAGTACACAACTAGGAGTTTGCCTAGTTTGTCTTCGAAAAGATCAGCATAGGTAGAGAAAACAGACTAAGCGAGATTAGAACAGTGGTCTTTCAAGTTAACACGATGGACTATCTTATTAAACGAAAGCAGTCCCACTTTCAAACTGTCTCTGAGGCTTAATAAGGACTGTACGTGCTTTTTGAGCACATAAAATTGCAAGTCATAGCTGTTCCCAGCAGAGTAACATGAAAGCACTATTGAATCTTCAGTTTGAATTTCTTCACCACAATAAGCAACAAGCTTCGCACACTATGCAAAATACTCTAGCAAATGTTTCTGACATAACATTGCACTTTGAATCTGTCAGTCTTGAGCTCTATGGGTCTTCCCATTTATCTGAACAGTACAAAATACTTCATTCTTTGATCATAAATCTACTGCACTGTTTCATTAAGCACAGGCACACCATCAACATAGAAAGTAGGATCACAAAGAACGAACACCCTTTGATTTACAAAATCTTTGAAAATGATTTCACTTTTTACATCTATGGCATTGCTGACCAAAAGCCAAGCACCTCTCTCTTTTAGAGTCCCGATTTCCACCACAATGAAGTTGACTATAAGGTTAGCTGTGCATGTGCCCTCACACTTCTGCTTGTTTGCTGACTCACCTTTGTGCTTCACTGAGACTTTGTGCACTC
The DNA here is from genome assembly GCF_019279795.1 of Protopterus annectens. Classification (NCBI taxonomy): domain Eukaryota; kingdom Metazoa; phylum Chordata; order Ceratodontiformes; family Protopteridae; genus Protopterus; species Protopterus annectens. Next base: position 634,263,696 of record NC_056732.1, on the reverse strand, counting down.
TGGAATTTGCTAGAAAGCTACAGGGTTTACCAGTGACTGTTGCAGGGTTCACAGCTGCTGCAATGTGCTTGGGCCTGTTTAATGTTGATAGTATGCAGCATAAAAGATACTGGAAGCATTCATTTGTAAGCATATTTGTGTGCTTTTCTGCAAGCTCATATTTGACAAATCTCTATGGCATTATTCAAAGTTGAATCACTGTCACAAAGCAATTTTTTTCTCACAGCATCATCTTTAATACTACACACAAATCCGTCCTTTATCAGCTCATCCCTTAAATCACCAAATATGCACGTTTTAGCTCTGTTTCTCAAATCAGCTATATATATATGCTGCAAAATTTTCACCAGGTTTTTGATCTCTTCTGTAAAATAAGTGCCTTTCCATTGTAATATTCGTTTGGGGATTACGCATTTCTCTAAATTTACATTTTAAGCACTCAGGGTCTTCCTCGACTCAGCCGGTACCACTAAGTGACGGTTTCCCCCCTCTCCTGCATATACAGCAGGTGTTTACACAAATGAATGCTCTGTTTCTATGGCTTCTGAACCAGCTAAATTAAGCAGAATAAATGCCTTTGTATAGTCATCTTTATCAGAAAATGCAGCTTGCATGAAAATATCGTACTCTTGTTCAAACACTCTCCAATTCTCTGCAATATTATTATCAAATACATGTGGACCTGGTTTTAGAAATCTGTCTGCCATGCCAACAAAGTATGCCCCAACACACTGAAAATATGGCCCTTGCAATTACAGATGAAAATGCACACACAGCCAGTACTTGTAATAACATTCAAACGCACAATCTTCTTCTTCTTTCGGCTTTTCCCGGTTAGGGGTCGCCATAGCGGATCACCTGTCCGCTCATGACTGGCAGTGGAGTTTTACAGTGTCGAGTTGCCAGCCCGGGGCCCAACCTTCCACAGAAGGCACACAAATGCACACACCCACACCTAGGGCCAATTTGAAGTGTCCAGTCCATCTACAGCATGTCTTTGGGATGTGGGAGGAAACCGGAGCACCCGGAGGAAATCCATGCGACTACAGGGAGGACATGCAGACTCCGCACAGAAGGCACCCCAGCCGAGGATCAAACCGGAGAACCTCTTGCTGTGAGGCAACAATGCTAACCACTGCACCACCGTGGCCGCCCAACATTCAAATGCACAATAAACTCTGAAATACTGTACTTTGTGAAATATGCTTTGAAATGGCTGTATTTTACAAAATAACTGTACTGTAATACTGCACAAACTTGCAAACACTTCATACGCCTCAGATAGCTTTAATTAATGCAAAAAAGTAGCTTGTAGCAATAAAATGCAGTAGTCTTCCTTGTTTTATACATTTTATGTGATTTAGACATTTCAGACATTTTCCCGTAGTTATTTGAATATTTTTATCAATATGTCACAGTTTCGGACATTTTGTTTAACTAGACATTTGTTTAGAGTGTTTTCAGTGCTTTTATATTTTGCAAATAAGAAATCATTTAAGCAAGTTTTGATAACTGAAATTCATTTCTGATCTTTCTTTGCAAGTTATACATGCAGTAGGGATGGATCCACTCCTGCAAATTCCTCCACCATTGAGTGACCTAGAGGCACTTGATTCTGGATCCCATTATGCCACCATGTCGTATGCCACCATGTCGCTCGTCGTTTTACAAGTGAAGAGAAACAGGCAGGATAGTTCATTTATATGCTTTATTACATAGAAACTCATCAAGATGGATAGCAGCAGTACAAAATATAAACAAACGGATTAACTGACAGACTACACACACAGGCATGCTTATATCTCAACAGCTTACTACAAAATGGAGTTAAGCTCGCACTTGGGAAGAGCTATATCCATCACACAGAGGTGTAGCCAGAATTTTCAAATTTGTACTAGACCACTGCCTCAATAAGCCATACCTACATCAACACAATGCTGTCTGCTCAATTCCTTCCAAACTGCTCCCCAAGCTAAGCCCCCTTCATGATGCTACTCTTAGAACAGATCACTGACAGCTATATGTCAGGATGTTAATCACTTACTAGAAGAAACAGCATGGGCATTTATTCCAAAAGTGAATTTTCCTTAGCCGGAAAACTACAAAATACCTTCCCATTTACACTCAGGCAGACGTCAAGTCAGTGGGAGCTGTACCATATGTTATCTGAAGGAAATTAAGTCTGTCCCAAATCAGGATGGATTTTAAGTATTACTTTAATATACTAATAAATGAGCAGGTGGTAGGTTAGTTGGATGTAAAAGATTCCATGGCACTTGTCAAAAGAGTAGGAGAAAATTTATTTTAATGTCAAGAATCTCAAAAACGATGCTCAGCACTATCTGAGGCTAACAGTAAAGGATACCACATATTCCCAACGGACATGGCCAATCTACTAGTAACCAAATTCATTTACAACTTCATCCTGTTCGCCCCTCCAGTATTCTCAAATGACATTCACACATCTACACCCCACTCCTTAGATCTTCAATGATCAAATTCTCAAGGCACTACCTAAGGCCATAACACTACATCTATGGGGTCGGACAACATACCAAGCTGCCTACTAGTCAGCATAAAACATGCCTTGTCAGACCCCTTACAGAGGATATTCAATATCAGTCTCCTAACAGGCTTTGTGCTGGATGAATGGAGGATGGCAACAATCATTCTCTTGCAGAAAGGTGGGGTTGCAACAGATCCAGGTAATTCTAGTCCCATAAGCCTCAGTAGTTTCATCTCTAAGGCTATGGAAAGAATCATTATGGAACAAATACAGAAGGATATAGGTAATCTATATACTCTTGGCCCAACCCACATCAAATTCGTTAAGGGCGGGTCCTGCCTACTTAATATATTCAACGTCTTTGAAAAAGTCACTGAAGCAATAGACGAGGCAGTTCACAGTACACTGCACAGCTGGACTTCTCAATGACATTTAATACCATCCCGCACTTTGGTATCATAGACAAACTCTCCCCACTAAATGTTTAACACCTCTGTATCTTGTTAAATAGCACATTAATTCACAAACAAAACTCAGGAAGTAAGGGGTAGGTGGGTTCACCTGCTCCAAAAAGATGTGCCATTAGTACAGTACTCTCTGGTTCTATCCTTGGGCCACTCCTCTATGGCATTTTCTGAGGTCATAGTTAAAGTTAGGGGTTTGTGGCTGGCCAAGTTTGCAGAGGATTGTAAATTTGATACAAACACCCAGAGGACACCAAATTTCTATGGGAAGGCTGGTCCCAAACAGGAAGTTATGTACTCACCATAACGTTCGATGTATGTAGTCCATCTCTACTCACATTCTTACTCGTGGGTTCGGAGCCGAATATCGGCTCCGACTCGGCCAAACTTTTCTAGCTCGAAGTCTTCTATTGGCTGGGCTAAGCAGGTATCCCATGGTGCACTGCTCCATATCCCCAGATCTAGTTTGCTGCAATACTCATTCATACCCCATGCATACACAACATCCAGATAAAAGAATAAGCTAAAGTAAAGGGAACTCTGTAAATAACAACCTAACCTCCAGATCCTCCAGGAAGGGGGAAGGTGGGCGGGTAAGTAAGAATGTGAGGCGAGATGGACTACATACATTGAACGTTATGGTGAGTACATAACTTCCTGATGTTATGTAGTCCTATCTTGCCTGCATTCTTACCCGTGGGACAGCGTCCCTAGCACCTACATCCTGGGTGGCTCATAGGAAAATACTCCTGAGTACTGTGGAGCCAAAGGACGACCTGCCCCTAGAAACCACGTCCAATTTGTAATGAGAAACAAATGTGTGAGGAGAAGCCAAAGTAGCTGCAGCACATGTATCATCCATTGACAATCTGGCCTGATAGGCTGCAGAAGAAGAAACAGCCCAAGTAGAGTGAGCCTTGACCGGAAATGGCAGATCTTTTCCTCCCGCTTGGTAGGCGAATGAGATGCAACTAGGTATCCATCTGGATATGGTGACCTTGGAGACCGGGGACCCAATTTTGTTTTCTGAAAAGGAGACAAATAGTTGATCTGACTTCCAGATATCTTTTGTTCGGTGCAGATAGAAACGTAACTGTCTGTGTACATCCAATTGATGAAATTTAAATTCTGACTTGTTTGAAAATTGAGGGAAGAATACAGGCAACTCAATGGATTGATTAAGATTAGATACGGAAGCCACTTTAGGAAGAAAAAAAGGGTTTGGTCTAAGAGAAACCCTGTCCTTATGGAAGATTAAGTATGGAGGTTTGATAGAGAGAGCCTGAATTTCTGAAACTCGCCTTGCTGAAGTGATTGCTGTTAAGAAGGCTGTTTTCCAGGTCAAGAACTTCAATTCACAGGTAGCTGCAGGCTTGAAAGGTGGTGAAGTAAGGGCTTGTAGAACAAAATTGAGATCCCAGGGCATGATAGGTTCGGAGACCGGGGGACGGAGTAACAGAGTACCCTTCGGGAACGCCTTGCAGAGTCTATGAGCCATGAGACTAGGCTCATTCGCCACATGAAAATTAGAGATCGCAGCCAATTGAACTTTGATGGTAGCTGATGCGGAACCCTGATGGAAAAGCATAGACAAAAACTCCAAGACTGAAGCAACTGGAGCTGTATAAGGATCAATTCCTTAGGTATGCACCCAAACAGAAAACCTCTTCCATTTGCTGGAATAAATCTTCCTAGTAGATGGCTTATGAGAGGAAGATAAAATGTGAACCACTTCCGGTGAAAATTTATGAAGCCTAACTAACGACGGAAGTGGAGTAGCCAGGCTGTCAACCGGAGGGTCATCAAAGAGGGGTGGAACTGTCCCGACATGTGTCAGTAAATCTGGTTGAGGGTCCAGAATCCAAGGAGTGTCCATAATGTATGGTTGAAGAAAAGGGAACCAGACTTGACGAGGCCAGTGTGGAGCAATCAGAATCATTCTGCTTCCCAAGGATTGCGCATTCTGAATCACCTTTGAGAACAAGGGAAAGCATAAAGCAGACCGGAGGGCCAATCGTGAACCAGAGCATCCCTAGGTGACTCCCCCTGTGGGGGGATCAGCGTGAAGTAGTTGCTGCATTTGGCATTGTGGGGGCTGGCAAAAAGGTCGCAGCAAGGCTAACCCCATCTGCTGAAGATTCGTTCTGCAATCAGACGATTCAGGGACCACTCGTAAGACATCAGAATAGCTCTGCTTAGCCTGTCCGCAATCACGTTGGACTTCCCCGGAATGTGCATTGCCACCAGAAAAAGTTGGGAAGTTACTGCCCACTGCCACACTCGCATGGCCTCTCTGCAAAGGGGATAAGACCTGGTTCCCCCTTGCTTGTTTAGATACCACACTACTGACATGTTGTCTGAGTGTACTGCAATCAGCCCTAGAGGTAGAAAGCTCTGAAGTGCCTGCAACGCAAGTAGCACTGCTCTCATCTCTAGTACGTTGATATGCAGATGTATCTCGTTATCTTGCCACGTGCCTTGGACTGTCCTGACAAGATAATGCCCCCCCCCCACACCCCATCTGGGAGGCATCCGTGGTCACTGTGGCAACCGGGATGGGTGGAACAAAGGGCCTCCCCCCATCCAAATTGTTGGTGCAAAGCCACCAACTGAGGTCCTGTTTGCATCTGTCTGTGAGCAAAATGGGGTGAGAAAGTGGAAATTTTTCGAGAGACCATTGAACAAAGAGAAGCCATTGGAGAAGACTCATGTGCAATCTCACTAGAGGGACCAACATAATTGTTGCTGCCATGGTCCCCAGGAGTTGCAGAACCCATCTTGCCTTTGCTTTTTTCAGGGGCATCAGGATGTGTATTTGTTGTTGTAAGATTCTGATCCTCTCCTGCGGTAAAAATGCTCGCATTTGAATGGTGTCTAATTCTGCACCTATAAAGGTGATATGCTGCGAGGGCAACAGAGCAGATTTTTCCCAATTTAGTGTTATGCCCAACTGTTGACAGAGTGACGGTAGCGTCCCTGATTTGGACTAGTTGATGCCTGGTGGGGGCGGTAAGAAGCTAGTCGTCCAGATACGGAAACACTTGGAATCCCTGATGTCTCAAGTGAGCCGTCACCACAGACATGCATTTGGTGAACACCCTGGGGGCTGTGGTGAGACAAAAGAGCAGTGCTCGAAACTGGAAATGACTGGCTCCCAGCCGGAAGCGTAGGTGACTCCTGGATGCCCTATCCATTTTTACATGGTAGTAAGCATCCTTGAGGTCGATGGACAACATCCATACCTCCTCTCCCAACAATGGGAGAATAGATTGTAGTGTGACCATACGGAACTTGTACTTCTGTACATAGTTGTTTAGTTGGCTGAGATCTAATATGGGTCTCAGGTCCCCTGTTTTTTTCGGCACCAAAAAGAATCTTGAGTAGGTCCCTAATCCGATTTGGTCTGAGGGGACACTCTGGATGGCTCCTTTTCCTAGCAGCTTTGAAACCTCCAAGGCTGCTTGATCCCTTTGACTGGGTGGAACGTCTAGGATATTTTTGATTGATGGGGGGCCTGATGTAAACGGAATGAGGTAACCTCCGGAAATTATTTGTAATACCCATCGGTCCTGGGTGATGCTTTTACAGGCTTCCGGATATAATGAAATTCGACCCCCAACTGGCTCCGGATAAGCACAGCCGGGCACTCCCTCAGGAACGAGAGTAGGGGGAGCTGCGAAAGGAATCACGGTCTCCAGAATTGCGGGGGGCCCCCTCTGCCTCTAGGGTGGCGTCTCCCTGAATAACCTCCTCCTCTGCCTCTGGAGGGGGACACACCTTGTACGGCAGGAAAAACCTCTGTGATTTCTTGAACCACATCTTCACACCTCGCTGGGCCTTGGGGTAAGGCCTAGAAGGAAGGGAAAAACGGATCCCTACGGCAGACATAGTCTTTCCCTCTTGCTCGCACCTGGTGAGGGTGTCTTTCACTTTGGTTCCGAACAAAGAACCATCAAAGGGGGCGTCAGTGAAGGAAGACTCGAAGGCCTCGGCAAAGTGACACAGGCACAGCCAGGCTTGCCTTCTAAGGGTGACTCCTGAGCTTGCTGCCCTACTCGCTCCCTCGGCTGCATACGAAATGAGCCGCATGGAGGAGTTGACAATGGAATTGAGGGTAGACACATGGGCGTTAACCGTCTGGGCCACCGCCTCAGGGACATTACCCGCAAGAGTATCTCCTAACTCCTTGAGGAGATCTCTCTGGAGCAGAGTGAAATGAGGCAGATAATTCAGCGACCGTAAGGTGAAGGTTGCTGATGAGAGGGTGCACTTCCCATACCGGTCCATGGTCCTAGACTCCTTGTTAGGAGGATGGACGGAGGAAGAGGTCTCTCCTACTTCCTTCTGAGTGGCCGCCACCACCATGGCATCTACAGGGACTCCTTTGGACAAGAACTCCTTACCTGGGGAGCAGAAAGAAACTTGTTGGGGCGCCTAGGTATGGGCTCCACAGAATCAGGGTTCTCCCACACCCTTCAACAAATTAAATCAAGGAGCTTGAAGGGTGGGGATAGGCGGAGGGCTGAGCACCACAGGCCTTAAGGAAGACCGACTACTCCTCGGAAGGGGCTTTGGAAGGCCAGTCACCTCTTTGCTTCAGTATCTCCAGGATGTCAGAGAAGGAAACATCATCAGAGGATGACTTGGGGGACCCCTCCGATTCCTCAAGGTCAGTATCAGAGGTGAGGGACTCGTCCTGGGAGTCTATGTGCTTCCTCTTGCGCGTTTTTTTCTAGGGGGCTCCCAGGCCTGAACTCTGAAGGGCTCTCAGAAAGTTGGGGACCACTCGTGGGGGTATCCCTAAGCCTTGGTGCTCTGCTGTCCATGGATAGGTGATGATCAGAGGCTCTCACCGGAGTGGTGGGGGACAGAGTCACCGATCCGCCTGAAGTAGCTGATGATCTGGCCAGCGCAGTCTGCATGGCCTCGAAGGCTGGTCCCCCCCCGAGTCGAGGACCGGCCAGCCTCAGAGACCACGACGGGAGTCTGAATTCCCCGAGCTGAGGCACAGAGAGGGAGACTCTGAACCGAAATATGTCCAGAGATGTCCCCCTCGGGTCCGACTGAAGAATCCAGAGTCCTGAACCCAGAGGACGGAGCCGACGGGTCCGGAGCCGATGTCGGTACTGATGGAGCCAGGGGGGCTATTGGAACCGGACTAGCAACATCACATGGTGCGGAACACTCTAGCTCCGAAGACGGAGATGTGCTCGGAGGAGGAATGATCGAAGCAGGGGTTGTGACGGGCTCCGTAGCCAAAAACAATTTTGCCAAAACCGGTGACTGGAGGAGCCTCTGGACCACCCTATCAACATCCACATCCGAAAGGGTCCTGGAGGATTTGGAGGACAGGAAGGGAGATCGAGATCTCCCCTCAGGAGAGACTGGTCTGAGACTGGGCGATCGGCTCCGAAGAGGTTCCAAAATAACAGGAGCCGACGCTGGTTCCATCAACACAGACACTTCCTGCGGCCCCGAGGACAGTGGAGCCGAGGTCGATGCAATTTTTATGACTTTCTCCGGAGGCTCCGATGAAGCTGACGGAGCCGGAGATCTCTTTTTTGACTTGGATGATTTAGACTTAGCACTGGGAGAAGAATCTAAGACCTCTTCGAAAGAGGGTTTCAAGAGTCCCTTTAGGATCAGCTTATTCTTTCTCACTTGGAGCACTCTGGGACTGAACGCATGGCAAAAGCTGCAGGACTCCTGCAGATGAATGGCTCCCAGGCAATAGACACAAGTAGAATGGCCATCGGTGATGGACATTTTGTACCTACATTTAGAGCACTTTTTGAAACTGGAAGGTTTGTGCTCTTTGGAATTTTTAAACATATTCACCGGAAACACCAACAATGTGACACAAGAGAAAGTCTGACAGGAAAACTCACAGACACTCAACACCACAAAAAACGTGGGAATCAGTCAAAGTAGAAACAGTACACACACTCTAGAGAGACACTGAGACCAACTAAGTCAGAAACCTCTAACTAAAACGGTTTATGACTACAAGGGTAGGAGAACCGAAAAACAAACCTCTAATTTAAACGGTGTCCTTTAACTGAAATGGGCCTAGCCCGAGGAAACAGTTATCGGGATACCACAAAACAGGCACACTACCAAAATGCTAAACAACACTAAGGACAATAGCTATGAAAATAGCTTTTTGTTTAGAACAATAAATTCTCCTTAAGACAAGAAAAAGGTACTTCGCCACAGCCAAGAGCGAGACCACGTCCGAGCTACACGAGCGGCAAACGAGATCTGGAGATATAGAGCAGTGCACCATGGGATACCTGCTTAGCCCAGCCAATAGAAGACTTCGAGCTAGAAAAGTTTGGCCGAGTCGGAGCCGATATTCGGCTCCGAACCCACGGGTAAGAATGTAGGCGAAATAGGACTACATAACATCTAACATTTTTTTTTGTCAAAACCATGGCCTAAAACTAAATGCAAAGAGGTGTATAATCTCATCCTTTAGCAAGCATGACTACTTGTAATTGTCACAATGACCACACACCCCTAACAACTGACCCTGTAGTTATGGATTTGGAACCCATGTCAACAATAAAACTGTCCTTTGATCACCACATATTCACCATTTAAGGAAGTCCTTTTTCATCACACAGCCTACATCTAAAAGGTATGGATTTCAGGTCCAGGGACAATCATTCCACTGTATCTGGCACTTATACCAGTCACGGAGTAGAATTCCACTTTTGGCATATGCCTGTCCAGATAAGTGTCTCAACTCAAAATGACCACAACGTTTCTTCCAAAGGAAAAAAATCAAGGGTCTAAATCATAAAAAAACTATGCAGACAGTCTCAAAGCCTTGTCTCTCTCTTCTGTGTTAGATGAGCTACTGAGAGGTGACCTTTGCTTCACCTATAGACCCTATTCTATCTGGCCTATTACATATTAATTTGCAAGTCCACTTGTGTTATAAACACCCACTCAAACGTCCCAAGTGTCTTTTGCAAAATTAACAGAACATGTTTGAGGCATATGTAGGTATCGCACAGAATTCCTCATCTGTGGAAAAGTCTTCCACTCCACATAAAGCAAAGTACTTCTCATACTCTATTCAAATGTATGGATGGTTAACATATAAATCTCCTCCAGTTAAACACCACTGTCTCTTATGGATAGGTGAAACATGTAAATACCCCCAACATATCAGTGTTCAGGTCACTGTTGGGTTATTTTTATTTTGAAATATAGGGGCTAATAACTACCATGTGAATGTACAGTTAGCCTTCATAAGATCTTCAGATATCAGTAGCCTAGTAAGTACCTATGAACCTTCTAAGTTTCCAAGTGCCCTGACCCAATTTGCCCCAGCAGTTTAATCACCACCTCAGGTCTACCCGGAAAAGGGGCTACTAGCCTAGTGGGACTAACCCAGTCAAAGGATAGATGGATAATAGGTTGCTACTTGTGACTTTTGCATTAATATATAGTTTTTGAAGAATATGCAGCCTAAAGTGTCCATGATACAAATCAGTTTGCTAGAGAACCATTTATTTTATGAAGAATATACCAAAGATGTGAAGCAAAAATCAGACATTCATATATTTAATAAACTACTATCAGCTTCTAAAAACACATAGCTGATCAAGGACAGTAAGGTCCCAAATCAGGAATAAATTTTAACTATTGTTGACCAATAAGTTTGATACAGTAACATATTTTACACTACAGTAAGTTTCTGAAGGATATGAAGTCTAAAACTCAAATGTCTGAAATCCACTGGACTCTACCAGAGAACGATACATTTTACATGGAGCACATAGCTCTCAACCTTCCATCTAGAAGATGTAGAATACTGTACCTCCAACAGACTAGGTACTTCAACTAGGAAGCTCACAGCATGGTTAAGATATGTTAACACTAATTAAAAATTATTTTGATGAATAAATATACATTACTATTTACCATAGATTTTACTTAAAAGGACAAATAAATCTCAGTTCCTAGCTATGTAACAACCCTGGACATTAGGAATCCCTTTAATCAGTTGCTCACGTTCTATATCTTGCCTGGGGAAGCATTATATTTCAAATGAAAGATCTTTTAAAGCAACCAACAATCTTCCTTCCCTAAGAAGTGATATGCAGAGCTGATGAGGATTGTTGCACTTGAGCCATTAGCTATTCCCTTTTACATCATCCTATAATTTTAGGATGTATACAGGAATCTGTAGTTTTAGTTTGATTCATAGCAACTGCTCCAAAGTTGATCAGTGCTAAGGAAAATTTGAAACAGATGTTTCACTAATCCATTCCAAAATATCCCTGAATCTATCTCACCAATCGCTGGTCTTGTATAAAGAAACAAAGCACACAACATTGTCAAATAAATAAAATTACGACAATACAAAAAATGCCCAATGAACACCAAATACCTCTGCTATAATACTCAATACAGACTTGAATCCAAAAAAGAATGCTGAGGTAAGGCTCCAGAATCCAAACAGGTAAATAAATCAGTCTTCAGAGGTAGTAAAAAGCAATGCCTTCTTTAATGTCACACAAGCGCTTTCACACAATGCTTCATCAGGTGTATGAATAACATAAACAACACCTCTTTATATATCTTAATCTTGCCACATGACTTATAAGTCTAATCAATTTAAAGTTATATACTATTATAAAATAATAAGTTAAAAAATGGATGTGTGGAAGTGTGTTAACATCAACTAATATAATGAGAAGTTATGTACCTACCATAACGTTCCATGTTAGTTGTCTTCTCTCGCCTTCTTTCTCGCTTGATGGGTTCGGAGCCGATCCTCGGCTCCGACTCGGCACTTGCTAAGCTCGAGAGTCACTTTTACCAGCTCGAGGCAGCCCCATATCCCATGATGCAAGGCGGTAAGTACCCAGATCTCGTTTGATGACAAAAGGGCAATAGCACCTAGCATAAAAACTTCCCAAAGGAAGAAAGAAGAAGAGAAAACCTGCAGGATGGTAGAAGGACCAGCTCTGTATGGTCTTCAGAAATATAATTCTTTGTAGAGAAAGGTCTGTCCAGGCCTGGGGAAGGAGGAGGTGCAAGAAAGAAGGCGAGAAGACAACTAACATGGAGCGTTATGGTAGGTACATAACTTCTCAATGTTAAGTTGTCAATCTCGCCTTCATTCTGCTTGATGGGACCGTCCTAGCACCTCTATCCTGGGTGGCTCAATGGAACAGACTCTTGAGAACGGTAGAGCCAAAACTGGCTCTGTCCCTGGAGGCCAAATCCAATTTGTAATGGGAAACAAATGTATGAGGAGTGGCCCAAGTGGCCGCTGCACAAATAGTGTCTAAAGGAAGTCTAGCTTGAAAGGCTGTAGAAGTAGCTAAGCTTCTGGTTGAATGTGCTTTAGGTTTTGAGCACAGCTGTTTTACCCTGAGCCGATAAATTTCAGAGATGACAGAAGAAAGCCATCTAGATAAGGTCACTTTTGAGACAGGAAGGCCTTTCTTGTTATCAGCATAGGAAACAAAGAGTTGATCGGATTTCCTGAATTGTTTTGTTCTGTCCAAATAATATCTGAGTTGGCGGTGGACATCAAGATAATGTAATTTTTGTTCGATCTGTTTGAATAGTTTGGAAAAATACAGGAGATCAATGGCTTGATTCAAATTAGTCTTTGAGGCGACCTTAGGCAAAAAGGTCGGATAAGTTCTCAATGATACTCTGTCTTTGTGGAAGACCAAATAGGGGGGGCGAACAGATAGAGCATGAAGTTCAGACACCCTCCTAGCCGATGTAATAGCAACCAGAAATAAAGTTTTCCATGAAAGAAATTTCAGGGAACAAGAAACAGCTGGCTCGAAGGGGGGAAGAATCAAGGATGCCAGCACTAAATTTAGGTCCCATTGAGGAGGAGGACTCCTGACTGGAGGCTTCAGGAGGAAAATTCCTTTCAAGAAGGCTCTACAAAGCCTGTGGGACATAATGTTGTGATCTGCGAACCCGACATGAAAGTTCGAGATAGCAGCCAACTGAACTCTAACTGTGGAAGAAGAGGAGCCCGAATGAAAAATCTCCGCTAAGAAATCCAAAACTACTTGAACTGGAGCAGTGAAGGGATCAATATTCTTGGCTTTAGCCCAATAAGAAAAACGTTTCCATTTGCTTGTATAAATCCTCCTGGTAGAGGATTTTAAGGAAGCTACTATGATGTCTCTAACAGGGTTAGAGATCATAGGAAGCCTGGCTAAGGAAGGAAGTGGAGCAACCATGCTGTGAGGTTGAGAGAAGGGATAGACCGGTGCAGCTGACCGGATTGGTGAATCAGAAGATCTGGCACTGGGTCCAGATGCCACGGCTGCACCAAAAGGTGACGATGGAGGAACGGAAACCAAATTTGTCGAGGCCAATAAGGAGCAATGACAATTAATCTGGCTCTCAAAACGGTTGCTTTCTGAATAACTTGGGGGATTAGAGGAAATGGAGGAAAGGCATAAAGAAGTCCCTGGGGCCAATCCTGGGTCAGAGAGTCTCTGGGGGGATGGCCTGGCAGAGGGAAGAGAGAGAAGAAGTCTGGGCATTTGCTGTTTTGGGGAGTAGCAAAAGATCGCAACATGGGCGACCCCATTCCAGAAAAATCTCTTCCACTATAGATTGTTTGAGAGACCACTCGTGAGGCATGAGAATAGCTCTGCTCAATCTGTCCGCTAAAATGTTGGTTTTCCCAGGGATGTGCGTTGCTACCAGAAACCGATGAGAGGAGATCGCCCATTGCCAAAGTCTGAGCGCTTCTCAACACAAGGGATAGGACTTGGTTCCGCCCTGTTTGTTGATATACCAAACTACAGACATGTTGTCTGTGTGGACTGCAATTGTCCCTACGGGAAGAAAGTCGTTGAGGGCTTGCAACGTTAAAAGCACTGCTCTCATCTCCAGGACATTTATGTGCAGTTGGTATTCGAAAGGTTGCCACGTCCCATGAACCATCCTGCCCTGATAATGACCCCCCCCCCCACCCGATCAGGGAGGCATCCGTAGTGACCGTGGCAACCGGGGATGGGGGTACAAAGTGTCTGCCTTGGTGAATCTGGGGAGAAGTGATCCACCAAGCAAGATGATTCTTGCAAATCTGTGTCACCAGTATTTGGTGACGCATTGGAAGTTGTTGGTAAGACCACTGAGCGAACAACATCCATTGAAGAAGGCGCATATAGAAGCGAGCCAGGGGAAGAAGGGTAATGGCCGCAGCCATGAGGCCTAACACCTTTAGAACCATTCTGGCCTGTACCTTCTTGTTGGCTAGAATGATCCTGACGTGACTTTGAATGTCTGAGATTCTTAGATCTGTAAGGGCAGCTGACATCCGAACAGTGTTTAAGTTAGCGCCTATGAAAGTAATAGACTGGCAGGGCAATAAGGATGATTTTTCGGAGTTGATCGAGATGCCCAATTGAGAACAAAGATTTATTGTGTAATCCCTGGCTTGAACAAGCTGATGCCTGGTGGTGGCTGAAAAGAGCCAGTCGTCGAGATACGGAAACACCTGGAATCCTTGACATCTCAGGTGAGCCGTGACCACTGCCATACATTTGGTGAACACTCTGGGGGCTGTAGTGAGACCAAAGGGCAGGGCTCTGAACTGGAAATGACTGGACCCCAGCCGGCGGAGAAATCTCCTGGGCGTCTGTGAATTTTTATGTGATAGTGCATCCTGAAGATCTATTAAGCACATCCAGTTGTCCTTCTGTAAGAAGGGCAGAATTGACTGAAGAGTGACCATTCGGAATCTTGTCTTCCTCACAGACTTGTTGAGTCTGCTGAGATCAATATTGGTCTCCAGTCTCCGTCTTTTGGGGACCAAAAAGAACCTTGAGTAGATTCCGGGCTCTGAATGATCTGTTGTAACTGGCTGAATGGCTCTTTTTTGCAGTAGTTTTAAGACTTCTAACTCTGCAATTTCCCTTAGACCGGGTGGTACATCTGGAAGGGAATTTGAGTGATAGAAAGGACTTTCCTCGAAAGGAATTTTGTAACCCTCGGATATGATCAACTGTACCCATCTGTCTTGAGTGAGCGCATGCCAGGCTTCTGGGTACAGCGATAGTCTTCCCCCGACTGCCTCCAAGGATGGACAGCCGGGCAACATCTCAGGGATGCTGAAAGGGCTTGTCAGAGAGAAGCTCTCTGCTTCCCTGGTTTTGTGGACCCCTCTGCCTCTAGGCGGCGTCTGTTATTGTTACCCCCTCTGCCTCTAGGGGTAAACTGACCACGTGAATCCGGCGTGACTCCTTGGGATTTGCGGAACCACATTTTGCCACCCTTCTGTCCTTTGGGGTAAGATCTAGAAGGGGTGGAAAAACGGACCCCTGACAGAAAGAGTCTTGCCGTCCTGCTCACACCTGGTCAGCGTTTCCTTCACTTGAGGGCCAAACAAAGCTGACCCATCAAAGGGAGAGTTTGTGAAGGGCCTTAAAGGGAGCTGCAAAATTACAGAGCCGCATCCAGGCTTGGCGTCTAAGAGCCACACCTGTACCTGCGGCCCTACTCGCTCCATCAGCAGCATATGATATCAGTCGCATGGAGGAGTTAGCAATAGAAT
The DNA here is from genome assembly GCF_019279795.1 of Protopterus annectens. Lineage (NCBI taxonomy): Eukaryota > Metazoa > Chordata > Ceratodontiformes > Protopteridae > Protopterus > Protopterus annectens. The sequence continues at coordinate 634,248,167 of NC_056732.1, read as the reverse complement.
TAAGGGTTCCTAGCTGCGAAGCAATTTTTTCTTGAGACCCTGCAGCTGTAGGATCCTGTACTACTTCACCTAGCTCCTTAAGGATATCCCTCTGGAGTCTGGTGAAGTGACATAGGTAGTTCAGCGAGCATAGCAAAGGTCGCTGAAGAGAACATCCGCTTACCATATCTATCCATGGTCCTAGAGTCCTTATTAGGAGGATGGACAATGCGGAAGGATCTGCAAGTTCCTTTTTAGTGGCAGCCGCCACCACCATGGCATCAGCAGGGACACCTTTTGTGAGGAATTGCTTGTCCGACGGGGCAGTAATAAATTTAGAAGGCCTCCTAGGGACTGGCTCTACAGAGTCAGGAGCCACGCCTTCGAGCAATAACCTGCATAAGGGGTCGAAAGACAGAGACACCCAGGAGGTGGAGGGCCGAGCTCCAAATGCCTCCAGGTATACTGACTCATCCTCAGAGGGATTATTGGTGGGCCAGTTTCCCCTCTGTCTAAGGAGTTCTAGGATGTCTGAGAAGGAGACATCCTCAGAGGGGATCTTGGGGATCCCTCTGACTCATCTAAGTCAGTATCTGAAGTGATAGACTCGGGAGTCTCGTGTTTCCTCTTACAGGTCCTCTTTCGGAGGATCTCCTGACAGATCAGGAGAATCCTCGGAAGAGGAGTTCTTCCCAGTGGGGAAACCTGAGGCGGAGGATCTCTGGGTCCGGGAGCAAGAGAAGTGGCAGAGATGTCGACAGGCACCATAGAGGGAGGAGCTAAGGGAACAGACTGCTGGCTGAGTCTAGTGGCCAGCACACTCTTCATCACCTCGAAGGCTCCCCTCCCAGGAGGTCCGAGAGAACCCGTTCGAAGAACCAGGAACTCCAGGACCCACCGAAGGGAAGGCTCCGAGGCAGATGTCGGAGCCGAGCTCACCAAGGCCGAGGCTCCAAGGGGAAGAGTGGGGTGGGACAAGGGTCCGATGCCACTCACCCCTCGGAGGAGACCAGGAAGCCCGACCACGAATCCCTCTAAGGAAGGTCTCAAGAGGAGATAAGAGTAGAGGCTGAAGGAGCAGAAGGGGAATCTGTCCCTCAGCCGTAGCAGAAACCATTCGAAGACTCCAACTCCAAACTCTGGGGTAGAGTCGAAGGAGGAACTGCAATGGGGTGTGGACTAATAGTCGTCTGTTGGGAGCGGACTATGTAGCATTTGGGCCAGTGCCTGTGATTTTAATAATCTACTGACCACTCTCTCTAAATCATGGTCAGAAAGCCTGGATGACCTGGATGATCGGCTCCGATGGCTCCGTTCCGAGAGGAGGAGAAGCCGAGAGTATCGGTTCCAAGGAAGGGACCTACACCTCTTCCTCGAAGGAACCATCGGGCCGAAACCATGGAAGCTGTCGGGCCGACAACTTTCGGCACCGACAGAAAGTTTCGATGCATCGGCTCCGGCGAGCCGATCTGGACAAAAGTGGTGTCGGAGCCGTCGGCGCCGACACGAAGCCTGAGCCACATGGTGATCGGAACCGATCGGAGCCGACACCGAAGTGGTCAAACCAGAATCGGGACCCATAGCCATCGGTGCCGGAGGTTTGCAAACCAGAATCGGCTCCAGCGGAGCCGATCTCGACTCTGAAAGAGTCGGGCCGAGCCGCAGGCTTGGACACAGAAGCCTGGGCCTTGGAAGACTTAGAAGTCTTAGATGGAGCTGACTTAGCGGAGAGCCCTCTGGCTTAAGTAGGCCCCTCAAAATAAGCTTATTTCTCCTTTCCTGCAGGACTCTCTGGCTAAAAGAATGACAAATCGCACAGGAGTCCTGCAGGTGGAGAGGTCCCAGGCAGTATAAGCAAGAAGTGTGACCGTCTGTCAGAGACATCTTCTGACAGCACGAGTCACACTTCTTAAAGCCTGAGACCCTTTCCTTAGACATGGTGTAAAAACACACACACACAACACCTCTCCAAGAAAAATTACAATCCCAAGAAAAAGGGAAAAACTATTCTCTCACAAACACACACACACCCTAACAAGGGGGGGGGATGGGATGGGAGAAGGCCTGACTAAAAACCTTTTGGAGAGGGAATTTTAGTCAGAAAAGGACTAAAACTAGTCTAAAACTATAAAATTTAAGTTTAAAATTAATTTTAAACTGAAAAAGGGGCAAAAGTCGTAGTGTATAAATCACTTACAAGGAGCTAGTAAAAGGAGGACCTCATCAGCGAAGCGGCAAACGAGATCTGGGTACTTACCGCCTTGCATCATGGGATATGGGGCTGCCTCGAGCTGGTAAAAGTGACTCTCGAGCTTAGCAAGTGCCGAGTCGGAGCCGAGGATCGGCTCCGAACCCATCAAGCAAGAATGAAGGCGAGATTGACAACTTAGTGACACACAAACCCACGCACGTTCAAGCTTGCACGGCCCAACATCATCACCGGAAACAAACAAAGGCCAGCAAACAGTTCCTAAGGCTTTATTGAATTAAAGTAAGTGTCATAAAGGCACTATAACACTCTCCATCATAATTATAATAATGCATAGCCTCAAACTAGTTTCTGTGAAATCCCTTCTTCAGTGAGGACAATTAGCAAACATAACTCCATTCAACAGACTCCATATTTATATAATTGCTTAGCCAATAAACAAATGGCTAACAAATAACTGCATTTTCAAAATGTGCAGAACATATTATTTAAAGAAATGCACTTCCCAAAAATTTTTGGTAACTTTTAAAACACAAACTGTGTATCAATACCAAATCAAAATAGATAGACTGATATAGCCAAATTGTGATGTTTAATACCATATAAATGTATACAGTGGTTTATAAATGGTCATTTAATCCAGGTGGAAATAAAGCTCCCAAATGTATAATCCAATATTTTTCTTTCTTGCTAAGAATGCTTTGCCAACCTAGCTGATTTTGTCTGTTGCCCTGTACTTTATCAATAACAGTAAATATAAATTTTGCAGATGAATGTTTAGTAGTATGTTGGTATAAGGCATTACTGATTTTGTGAGTTCGAATATCACTGCGATGTTCTCCTATTCTAATTCTAAGAGACCGTGAGGTTTTACCTACATAGAAAGCCTGGCAATGGCATGTGGCTAAATAAATCACCCAGCTGGTTGAACAATTTGCAAAGATACGAGTGTCAAATATCTTGCTAGTGTTAGCACTTGAAAATTGTTTGATTTTATTTATACTACCACAGGAAGAACAATGGCCACAAGGGTAGGTCCCCAAAAGCTCATCTCCAGTGATGGTAAGTTGTCTATGTGTTGCACCCCCACTATCCCGATGTTTATAGTGGGAAAATAACATCCCCAAAGTTTTGCCCCTCCTGTAGGAAATAGAGCATTGTTCAGTCAATATATGACGAAGATGGTCATTAGCCATAAGTATGTTCCAGTTATTATTCAGCACATTTCTAATAAGTTGGTGATTTTTCCCAAAGGTAGTAATGAATCTAATGGTATCATCCATAGCACCATCCTTCTTTTGGTATCGTAAAAGATCCGATCTCTCATGCTGATCTGTCCACACCCTTGCTCTAGAAATATCCCTATATGGATAGCCTCTATCCAAAAATCTCCTGTTTAAGTCCAGTTTAGCGTCCTCATAATCCGCCGGAGATGAATTAATACGTTTAATACGTAAATATTGTGATTTTGGAATATTGCGGATGGTGTGACGTGGGTGCATGCTCGAAGAATGAAGTAGCGTGTTAAACTGTGGATATTTCCTATGTATTTTTGTATTAAGGGTGTTGTCCTCATTGCGATATACTGTAACATCCAAAAAGTCAATAGTTAACTTGTTATATGTTACTGAGAATTCAATACCCCAAATATTGCTGTTCAGATGTTCCACAAATTCCATCAAATAATCTACATCCGCACGCCACACCATCCAGCAATCATCAAGATAGCGTCTCCAAATGTCCATCTCCTCTAAATAAATGTTATGCAGGGGATCGTATATAAGACATTCCTCCAAGTATGCCATAAAAAGATCGGCATATATTGGGGCAAAAGAAGCCCCCATGGCCGTACCTCGTAGTTGCCAATAACAATCACCCTGAAAGAAAAAAACATTCTTACTGAGGACATGCTCCGACATACATACTAATAGGGTGTTAAATCCTGGTGGATAGAGATCAGCTCTTTGAAGCCAATAATCTAAGGCCTGTAGACCAGCCCAATGGGGAATACTTGTATACAAAGATTTAACATCTAAAGTACACATTATCCATTCCGGATCTAATTGTGTATCAACAATGATGTTAAGAAATTCAGTTGTGTCTTGTATACGAGCCCTGACCATGGGCAGTAATGGCTTAAGGTATGATGTTAGGAAAACCGATAGAGGTTCTGTAAGGGACCCATGTCCAGACACAATAGGTCTCCCAGGAGGAGTAGTAATAGATTTATGGATTTTTGGTAACAAATACAGAATTTGTTTTTGTGGATCATTAACTTGGAGGTGTTGAGCAGTCTTTTGTGAAATAATTCCTTCTTGTACAGCCTCTTGGATAAATAGATCGATGTCCTGTTTAAACTTGGGAGTCGGATCTATCCCCATGTGCATGTAGCACTGGGTAACTGACAATTGTCTTAATCCTTCCTGTACATAATAATGAGTATTCAAAACAACCACTGCACCCCCTTTGTCCGCTTGAATAATTACAATTTTCTGATTTTCTCTCAGTTCCGAGAGAGCCTGTCTCTCCAAGGAAGTGATATTATCATGAGCTATATTAGTTTCAAAATGTGGAAAATGTAAGTCCCTCAGTACTGCTTGTTGAAAAATCCCTACATTTTTGTTCATAGGAGGTTGAAATGTTGATTTTTTAAAGATAAAATCAGTAGATCTTTGAGTAGAATAATTGTTCTGATCATTGAAAAAAATTTTTAAGTTCAACTTTCTACAAAATTCTAACACATCAACAGATACCAAATAATGGTCAGAGAAAAAACTTGGGACAAAACCCAATCCTTTATTAAGAATACAATGTTGTTCTTTTGTAAGTATATGATCTGACAGGTTTAAGACGTTATCAAATGGTTCAACTATCTGTTCAGCAATGCCTGAACTAACCCTGTCATAGAATCTGTATTCATGTCTGCTCTTATGTTTCCTCCCCCCTCGGGATTTCCCAACATGTCTAAAGGGAACTTTGATTGAGTTTTCTTTTTTAATGGTGATTGGACACTAGTACCTCCCTCACTGTCAGTATAGGATGACTTCTCTCCTGATGTACTGGTATAACTTGAGTCATGTTGTTTCAGAATAGACCTAGGTCTTTTCTTAGATCTTCCTCCATTCACCCCAGATCCTAAATCCTTGAATCGTACACTTCTTTGAACTTGAAAGGGTTGACCTCTCTCATAATCATATGTATCCCTAGAGAATTTTTTTAAGTTTTCTTTCTTTCACCATATTATCATAGGTCGTCAGTTCCTTAGACAACCGCCCAACACAACTAGAGTATTTAGTACTGGCTTTATATTTTTGGCACTCCATACTTAGATCTTGAACTTCCTTAAGCAAGAGATCCACTGTTCTCTCATAATAATCCAATAAAATTTTGACAAATACCATTGAACCCTTCCTCAGGGCATCATCCCATTCCTCTGTTAGCCTCTGTTCAGATCTGCCTACAAGAGGACGTAGCTTAATACGGAGGCCTCTCGGGGCCAAACCTTTATGAAAATAAGCCTTGAACAACCTCAAGTGCCAAATATTAGCTCTAAGGCCCCTGAGGCCCTTATCCAACCTACGGAATGCCAAATCACAACCCCCTTAACTATTGGGGTTGTTTTCACTTGGGTTATTGCTTGGGATATCTTCCAAGCCAAAAATGGCTATATCTTCCCTATCAGCACACAACCCATGTAGTATTTGATCTAAATCCATATTAAAATTCTATATGTTGAGCGGTTAACTAAGGAAGTAGCCCAATATAGGGATCTAGTAGATTCAAGGATCGAGAGATAAGTAATGAAGGTCTACTTATAAATTTAGATGTAAATATTATAGTCCAATCATAAACCCAGTTTCATATATCGTCCAATTGTATAACAGACAACAAGTGAATGGAGTCACCAACCAACTGTGCGCTGATATAATGCTCTTACCTATCTCCTAGATTAATCTAGAAGCATCAAACTACTAAAGATGTAAAAATTTCAACAATACAAAACAATATAGTTACAACAAAATACCATCAAAATGTGACTTGAACCAAATATGTGGTTCACTAAGCACTAATATTCATAAATTATAATAGTACTAATCACAACATACCATAGACTGCAAATATAGTACAGTGGTTATTTACACTAAACACAGCTAACAGTATTTAAGTAACTTAGCATATTAGAAAATGTGGCCATATATTAATGGCATACTTAATAAGTTACAAATATAACATATATAAGTGATTCAAAAGTGAAAATAACCAATCATTGTACTTGCCTGATTCTCTATAGAATCTATGGGTTCAAAATGTATAATTGTAAGCAAGCTATAGTATGTGACTAGTCCCCACTCAAAAATCTACAAAAAATAGTGATGGTAAATAATTCAAGTGTCTATATGTATGGCTCAAATGATCACAATAAAAAATTACTGTTGTCCGAGAACAAATTACAACACAAAATCATATAAGTCAAACATGCATATATGTATAATCACAATATCTGTGTGTACAATAACAAACAGAAGATGTCCAATAACCCTTATATGTTTCCTAGGGTTGTATCAGGCATAAGTGCAATAATAAGTTGTGTAAATATCCTTATTATAATAGAAATATGTTATTGTTCCATGAACCCATATGATGTCCGAGTCCATAACTAATTGAATGTAAGAAAAAATCACCAATGTAAATATGCATATATCAATATAAAAACCATAAGGTGTATAACATGCTCTTAAAGACCCTAATAATGCACTTGGTTACAAAACAAGACCTCATTACATATAGTCATAGATACATGTTAAAAACTGATATTACATGTAACATAAGCATAAGTCCAAGAAAAGGACTAATTAGTGCGAGACCAAGACATCAAAGTGATTATAGATAATTAGCATGACTCAATAGAACTAATATTCTAGTTTGATAACGTGTCGTAATTTGAACTGACATTAGACATTGGTTCCACATAAAATAGACACCGTATAAGGTTATAGTCCAAGTCACATTAATGGCTAATATTTGCAACCATATTAGCTAAAACAAAGCTGTCCCAGTCCACAAGGAAAGTCCAAGCAGAAACCCGTTAGGTGATGCAGCCTCACAGACCAACGCCCATACTAACAAAATATAAGCGTTCAAATACTCTTCGATGAATGTTAGTAGGCCCAGTATAATTCGCTGATGGCGTTTTTGCACAAAATCCCTTAGATAGTTCCAAAAGAGGAATCGTAATATACAAATATTGAGTCCAAACACGAACCCATTCCAAAAGATGTATTCACGCCAAAAAAGCAACGCCAATCCAACCAAAAGAGTAAGCGTTCTAATGCTCTTCACTGAACGCTAATATACCAAATATAATTCACAAGTGGCGTTTCTGCAAAAATCCCCAAGTAGTGCAACAACTGTCAGCAAATTTTCAACAAGAGTGATAATATGTAAATATATAGTCCCTTATGTAAGGATTTTGATATTCTTTGTAAACGACCAAAATATATGCTCCGGTATACCCAGTTTAAACACTTTACTTGTTGCACAATGCGCAATTGTCTATTCAACACAGGGAACTGCAAATAAGTAAAAAAGCCCAAAAAATAAGAAAAACAGTCACCATTCCTTAGCGATCAGCAACTGAGAAGTGCAATAAATGAAAATAAGTCCACAGTGAATGGAGAAAGATCCAAAAATCAGAGGAGAGGAGTCATCTCTTCAACAGCCAGGGAACTAGCGCCAACAGCGAGGAGAACAGTTCAGTGACACACAAACCCACGCACGTTCAAGCTTGCACGGCCCAACATCATCACAGGAAACAAACAAAGGCCAGCAAACAGTTCCTAAGGCTTTATTGAATTAAAGTAAGTGTCATAAAGGCACTATAACACTCTCCATCATAATTCTAATAATGCATAGCCTCAAACTAGTTTCGGTGAAATCCCTTCTTCAGTGAGGACAATTAGCAAACATAACTCCATTCAACAGACTCCATATTTATATAATTGCTTAGCCAATAAACAAATGGCTAACAAGTAACTGCATTTTCAAAATGTGCAGAACATATTATTTAAAGAAATGCACTTCCCAAAAAAATTTTTTGGTAACTTTTAAAACACAAACTGTGTATCAATACTAAATCAAAATAGATAGACTGATATAGCCAAATTGTGATGTTTAATACCATATAAATGTATACAGTGGTTTATAAATGGTCATTTAATCTGAACTGGCTCTGAACTGGAAATGACTGGACCCCAGCCGAAAGCGGAGAAATCTCCTGGAGCGTCTGTGAATTTTTATGTGATAGTACGCATCCTGAAGATCTATTGAGCACATCCAGTTGTCCTTCTGTAAGAAGGGCAGAATTGACTGAAGAGTGACCATTCGGAATCTTGTCTTCCTCACAGACTTGTTGAGTCTGCTGAGATCCAATATTGGCCTCCAGTCTCCCGTCTTTTTGGGGACCAAAAAGAACCTTGAGTAGATTCCGGGCTCTGAATGATCTGTTGTAACTGGCTGAATGGCTCTTTTGCAGTAGTTTTAAGACTTCTAACTCTGCAATTTCCCTTAGACCGGGTGGTACATCTGGAAGGGAATTTGAGTGATAGAAAGGACTTTCCTCGAAAGGAATTTTGTAACCCTCGGATATGATCGACTGTACCCATCTGTCTTGAGTGAGGGCACGCCAGGCTTCTGGGTACAGCGATAGTCTTCCCGACTGCCTCCAAGGATGGACAGCCGGGCAACATCTCAGGGATGCTGAAAGGGCTTGTCAGAGAAGCTCTCTGCTTCCCTGGTTTTGTGGACCCCTCTGCCTCTAGAGCGTCTGTTATTGTTACCCCTCTGCCTCTAGGGGTAAACTGACCACGTGAATCGGCGTGACTCCTTGGGATTTGGAACCACATTTTGCCACCCTTCTGTCCTTTGGGGTAAGATCTAGAAGGGGTGGAAAACGGACCCCTACGCAGAAAGAGTCTTGCCGTCCTGCTCACACCTGGTCAACGCTTCCTTCACTTGAGGGCCAAACAAAGCTGACCCATCAAAGGGAGAGTTTGTGAAGGGCCTTAAAGGGATCTGCAAATTACAGAGCCGCATCCAGGCTTGGCGTCTAAGAGCCACACCTGTACCTGCGGCCCTACTCGCTCCATCAGCAGCATATGATATCAGTCGCATGGAGGAGTTAGCAATAGAATTAAGGGTTCCTAGCTGCGAAGCAATTTTTTCTTGAGCCCCTGCAGCTGTAGGATCCTGTACTACTTCACCTAGCTCCTTAAGGATATCCCTCTGGAGTCTGGTGAAGTGACATAGGTAGTTCAGCGAACGCATAGCAAAGGTCGCTGAAGAGAACATCCGCTTACCATATCTATCCATGGTCCTAGAGTCCTTATTAGGAGGATGGACAGGTACGGAAGGATCTGCAAGTTCCTTTTTAGTGGCAGCCGCCACCACCATGGCATCAGCAGGGACACCTTTTGTGAGGAATTGCTTGTCCGACGGGGCAGTAATAAATTTAGAAGGCCTCCTAGGGACTGGCTCTACAGAGTCAGGAGCCGCCCACGCCTTTCGAGCAATAACCTGCATAAGGGGGTCGAAAGACAGAGACACCCAGGAGGTGGAGGGCCGAGATCCAAATGCCTCCAGGTATACTGACTCATCCTCAGAGGGATTATTGGTGGGCCAGTTTCCCCTCTGTCTAAGGAGTTCTAGGATGTCTGAGAAGGAGACATCCTCAGAGGGGGATCTTGGGGATCCCTCTGACTCATCTAAGTCAGTATCTGAAGTGATAGACTCGGGGGAGTCTACGTGTTTCCTCTTACAGGTCCTCTTTCGCGGAGGATCTCCTGACAGATCAGGAGAATCCTCGGAAGAGGGGGTTCTTCCCAGTGGGGAAACCTGAGGCGGAGGATCTCTGGGTCCGGGAGCAAGAGAAGTGGCAGAGATGTCGACAGGCACCATAGAGGGAGGAGCTAAGGGAACAGACTGCTGGCTGAGTCTAGTGGCCAGCACACTCTTCATCACCTCGAAGGCTCCCCTCCCAGGGAGGTCCGAGAGAACCCGTTCCGAAGAACCAGGAACTCCAGGACCCAACGAAAGGGAAGGCTCCGAGGCAGATGTCGGAGCCGAGCTCACCAAGGCCGAGGCTCCAAGGGGAAGAGTGGGGTCGGACAAGGGTCCGATGCCACTCACCCCCTCGGAGGAGACCAGGGAAGCTCGACCACCGAATCCCTCTAAGGAAGGTCTCGAAGAGGAGATAAGAGTAGAGGCTGAAGGAGCAGAAGGGGGAATCTGTCCCTCAGCCGTAGCAGAAACCATTCCCGAAGACTCCAACTCCAAACTCTGGGGTAGAGTCGAAGGAGGAACTGCAATGGGGTGTGGACTAATAGTCATCTGTTGAGACGGACTATGTAGCATTTGGGCCAGTGCCTGTGATTTTAATAATCTACTGACCACTCTCTCTAAATCATGGTCAGAAAGCCTGGATGACCTGGATGATCGGCTCCAATGGCTCCGTTCGAGAGGAGAGGAGAAGCCGAGAGTATCGGTTCCAAGGAAGGGGACCTACACCTCTTCCTCGAAGGAACCATCGGAGCCGACGAAACCATGGAAGCTGTTGGAGCCGACAACTTTTCGGCACCGACAGAAAGTTTCGATGCATCGGCTCCGGCCGGAGCCGATACGGACAAAAAAGTAAGTGTCGGAGCGTCGGCGCCGACACCGAAGCCTGAGCCACATGGTGATCGGAACCGATCGGAGCCGACACCGAAGTGGTCAAACCAGAATCGGCACCGATAGCCATCGGTGCCGAAGGTTTGTGCAAACCAGAATCGGCTCCAGCCGGAGCCGGTCTCGGCTCTGAAAGAGTCGGAGCCGAGGCCGCAGGCTTGGACACAGAAGCCTGGGCCTTGGAAGACTTAGAAGTCTTAGATGGAGCCGACTTAGCCGGAGAGCCCTCTGGCTTAAGTAGGCCCCTCAAAATAAGCTTATTTCTCCTTTCCTGCAGGACTCTCTGGCTAAAAGAATGACAAATCGCACAGGAGTCCTGCAGGTGGAGAGGTCCCAGGCAGTATAAGCAAGAAGTGTGACCGTCTGTCAGAGACATCTTCTGACAGCACGAGTCACACTTCTTAAAGCCTGAGACCCTTTCCTTAGACATGGTGTAAAAACACACACACACAACACCTGTCCAAGAAAAATTACAATCCCAAGAAAAAGGGAAAAACTATTCTCTCACAAACACACACACACCCTAACAAGGGGGGGGGGGGGGGGTGGGATGGGAGAAGGCCTGACTAAAAACTTTTTGGAGAGGGAATTTTAGTCAGAAAAGGACTAAAACTAGTCTAAAACTATAAAATTTAAGTTTAAAATTAACTTTAAACTGAAAAAGGGGCAAAAGTAGTAGTGTATAAATCACTTACCAGGAGCTAGTAAAAGGAGGACCTCATCAGCGAAGCGGCAAACGAGATCTGGGTACTTACCGCCTTGCATCATGGGATATGGGGCTGCCTCGAGCTGGTAAAAGTGACTCTCGAGCTTAGCAAGTGCCGAGTCGGAGCCGAGGATCGGCTCCGAACCCATCAAGCAAGAATGAAGGCGAGATTGACAACTTAACATCTGTTTATAATATATATAAAGAATTTTTATGTATTTAATAAAACATGTAAAAACATCCTAAAAAATATATACATATTAGGATCATGCAAATATATAAATGTATGTAAATAGTTATTCAATATGAAATCTCTAGCAACTATATTAGAATAAAGCCCTGCTTTCATATGATGTTTTTACATGTTTTATTAAATACATAAAAATTCTTTATATATATTATAAACAGTTATATTAGTTGATGTCAACACACTTCCACACATCCATTTTTTAACTTATTATTTTACAATAGTATATAACTTTAAATTGATTAGACTTATAAGTCATGTGGCAAGTTGATTATGTTATTCATACACCTGATGGAGCATTGTGTGAAAGCGCTTGTGTGACATTAAAGAAGGCATTGCTTTTTACTACCTCTGAAGACTGATTTATTTACCTGTTTGGATTCTGGAGCCTTACCTCAGCATTCTTTTTTGGATTCAAATAAATAAAATTGACTAACAGAAAACTTGTACAATCAGACACTGGCAGTTCTAGCAGTAAGGATTAACTCATCAAGACAAAGACCTGAAAAACTCACTGTTTTAGTGCTGTATTCCAGGTTCCTCACACCTTTGCAACTTAAACCCAGCTACCATATTATTTTAGTAGTCCAGTCTAGTCTAATATTTATTTTTAGGAAGACCACACAAAAATATGAAGCAAAAATCTGGAGTTTCTGGACAGTTGAAAGGTATGTACCACAGGTCAGAAAACAACCATCTCAAAGAATTAAATGATCAGTAATTAAGTTGGCAGCTAGAAAGTTATAGAAGGGTAGCTAAAGTAAGACACATAGACAAGCAAGTGTGCAACACGTATACATTTTGACAAAAAAAATGACAATCTGTAAATCAGAGTCACTGAGTCTTCACTTATTGATATACCAAAAGACAAAACATGTCTCTTAAGGATGGGCTAGTACTGCCTAAGAAGTCTGGATGTCAGGATCTCACTTTGGACTTTTGACAATCGCATCACGTTAATATTTAACACGAATGAAGTAGACATGACCGTTACTACTGCTTTACTATGTCTCATATAAGAAAGAGAACTGTGTTGCCTGAAAGTGCTTTCTCTGTGCATCTACATGAACAATAAAATCATTATTCAAGGTTATTATCAATTAAAACAGTGAAAAAAGCAAATCACATTTGCTTTTTTATCCTATTGATTTGACTATGTTACCAATTAGAAAATAGACTATCCCAAACTTGTTGATGTCACTGGATGTTATCAGAGTTGTTAAAAGTAAAAATATAGTTCTGCTTATCTTACAATCAATAAAAAAATTGAAGCCTTTTTTATAGAATAGTATGCATGTTTCTGGACAGTGATAGATTGCACAGGAAAACTATGGAGCAAGCAGTTTTGGGAGCATTACTGGCCAGTCATAAGTTCTGCTCTTTTATTTGTCTAAGGTGTCTAGGTGAAACTGCAATAAAACAGAATACAAAACTCTACTCGTACAAAAAAAAAAAAAAAAAATAGAATTACTTCTCTTAGATTTCCAAGAGGGTCACTGGACTGAAAGGGAACCCTGTTTCGACAATTACTGACTAATCAAATGCAGAGAAACAACAAACCTGCTGCTATAAGTGTAAGAAAGAACATAAACCGTTGCATGTGTTCTAAGTATGGATTTGGTAGCAAGTTATGAATAGCTAGTCAGCAGTTTACACTAAAAAAATGTCTTGTCCAGTGTTACAGTGTTAAACAACAAAAAGAAAGTGAACAGTAAGGCAACCACTAGCAAATACAGAATATAAAAATTCTTTAAAATGTTAAAGAGCATATTTAAAGCTATAAAAACAAAATCCATCTCCTCTCTGTGCCAGCCAGTCTCTCGATGTTAACAGTAATCTACCAATTGCAACAGCAGTTTTAACAGCAAAAAGTGAGAGAAAGCTGCATCAGAGAACCAGGAAGTCAGTTTGATTTCTTGTCGATTTACCCCCATTATCCGGACAGTGGTAATTACCATCAGCCCCCCCCCCCCCAACAGATTGGGATGAAGCAACAGTAAGCCTGAAACTACCTGATGAGTTGCAAATTGCTTTGCAGTCTCAATCAAGGCTTTCTCATGCAGTACATTACCTACTTACGTTTCCTGTTTTTTCTTCTTCTTTTTTCTAACCAAGCTGTCTTTGATCCTCTGGGTCCTAGTGCCCATCTCTTGAACGCTACACCCCCCCCCCTCACAAAACTCTACTGAAGTGCATACAGTCAGAACGTTTCACCATCGTCCTTGTTTTCCCCAAATCCAGGACAAGCAACTTGGGGTGTATTAAGAAACCCTTGTACTGCATCAACATTTCTACCTGCTTAGGCTGTTCTTCCCTGGTTGCCTTTAAAAGGTAAGAAAACTTGACCAGAAAGGGGCAATCTCTATTATATTTTCTCTCTTACTTTACTTTCTGTATTACTAAAGGGAGGGAAAGCATATGGACACAGGCCCTCTCCTATCTCAAAAAAAATACATCCACTGCCCAAGTTTTCCTAATGTGCACTTTGGAATAGAATGTTCAACTGTCTGCTGCTCAGAGAAGCAAATAAGTTTACATCTGGAATACCATAGGAGTTTACTAGTGACTGAAAGACCTTCCTATGGAGCATTCATTCGTGTGCATCTGCTGAGGTTCTGCTCAACTGTTTGGAAGGGAGCAGTCTCCTAATGTTATAAAGGCAGTGGTCAAGCAGGGCACTGAACATCAGAGCCAGCTCCCAAAGCTAAAATGCCAAACTGGATGCACTCCTCCAAGGTATCCTGCGCTCCAAGCCAAAAGGCCCAAAATGCATACACTTGTTAATACTGATATGGTGGATCAGATCCACCATTTCTGCAACCAGAGTAAAACAGGGATTATGGTCCCCGAGGGCTGGGGCTGCTAGTCCCAAAGCTTTCTCAGGGACCATTGCAGTATTTTTCCCCGTAACTGCATGTGCATCCTGATGAATGCCTCCATCTGTTTTACAGTGGACATCACCCAGTAAACAAAGAACCTGCCTGACATCCCACTGGAGCTTTGCTATCGTAGTTTGGAAGAGTTCCCACCCATGGAAAAATAGGGATGGACAGAAGACCTTGAAAAGGTACAGTTGTGTAAAATCTTATCATAACAGTAGATGTCCTTCTCTTCATTGTTGCAGTATTCTTTAAAAAGGATTCCCTGTCACGGACATGCCCAAAATTCAGTCAGTATACCAAAGCCTTTAGATTTTATAGATGCTATACATCACATGTATGCTCCCTGCTCTAGGCGTAGGGCATAAGTGTGACATACAGACATACATACCTCAGAACTGAAAAGCCACATGAGGAACAACAGTCCAGAACATGTGCATCCAGGAGGGGGAAAAAAATGCACAGAGCAGAAGTAGGGAGGAGGAAGGGAGAGAATTACTTCAACAGTGAAAAAAGGACATCCACTGTTATGGTAAGATTTTACACAACTGTACTATGTTGTTCCATATCACTGTTGCAGTATTCTTTACCAAAGCTACAGTACAAAAGCTCAAAAGGAAACTAGGGAGGAGAAAGGCTAAGAAGAGCCCTCAAGAAACCCATGCAGGATAGCTCTGTCAAAGCCAGCTCTAGCTCTGGAGATATCCAATTTGTAAGGGTTAGTGAAAGTTTGGACAGAGGTCCAAGTAGCAGCCTCAAGGATGGAATTCACGTCAAGTCCTTTAGAAAAGACATCAGAGGAAGCCACAGTCTTGGTAGAATGAGCTTTAACAGAGGCAGAAAGACATTTTCTAGGAAAGCAGTATCAAAAAGAAATGGAAAGTGATCCATGAGGATATGGTTTGCTGAGAAACAGTTAAGCCTAAAGATGTGGGATGAAAAAATACAAAGTTGCAAATAGCCTTAGTCTTATCTAAATATCTGAGCTGCCTATGCAAATCCAAGGTGTGACTAACTTTCTCACTAGCAGACTGGGGATAGTCTGATTACGCGACAATTCATTAACCGCCTTGGGCATAAAAGGAGGACTGGTACGAACAGACATCCTGCCTCTATGAAAAAAAAAGTAGGAACTGCCATAAGAGCCGGGTGTTCAGACACTCTCGTAGCTGAAGTAAGGGCCAAAAGAACAGTCTTCCACGTACAGTGTTGTAAGGAAGCTGAGGCTGCAGGCTCAAAGGGAGCCAAAGTCAATTTTTCAAATACAAAATTAAAGGTGCCAGGAAGGTGGAATAGGTTTCCTGAGAGGCCTGATATGAAGGAAGCATTTAGGTTTGAGGTCAAGCAATTTTTTTAGAGGCCAGAGGAGGAGTTAACAGCAGACAAGCAGAAACAGCAGAGAGATGAGCTTTAATGGAAGATATGCTAACCCAGCATGGAGCAATATACACGAATTAAGACAGAACCAGAGGGATCTCCCGCAGCAAGTGGATCCTGGTTACAAGCAAGGCACCAAACAAAAAATCTCTTCAATTTGGTCATATAGGATTTCCTGGAAGTGGGTTTCCTGGCCACCTGCACAACCCCAAGCACATCCTCAGAAAAAAAAAAGGTCTCTAAAAAGGGATCAAAACCCTATCACCCACAATGCAAAATGAAGAGTGGTCAAGTGAGGATCAGAGACCCTTTGTCGTGTATGCAAGTAGGGCCACCCTGTGAGGTAACTTGTGGTGACTGCCCCCTGCCTAGGTGAAGAAGGGGGAAACCAATGCTGTCTGGGCCAAAAAGAAGTCACCAACAAGACCGGGGGGAACCCTTGGAATCAGAGAAAAGGGAGCGAAGGCAGGGAAGGTACAGAGGAACACCCCCTTCCAAGAAAAGGATAGGGCATCCACCTTCTAATCCAAAGGACTTGGGACCCTGGTGCAAAAAAAAAAAAAAAAAGTTGCCTGTTCAAAGGACAGGTAAAAAGATCTACACGGGGAGTACCCCATTGATGGGCAATGTCCAGAAACACATCTTTGAAACATCCATTCATGAGTCTGTCTTTTGGACCTGTTCAGTCTGTCACTACATTTTGCTCTGAATACAGCTTGAAGAGTTACTCGATACTGGACAGCAAAATCCCAAATTTCAAGAGCCAGTCATCAAAGAAGGAAAGACCGCAACCCCCTTGCTTGTTGAAGTATCACAGCACTGTGATATCATCTGTGAAGATTGAGAGGCCCTGGAAGAAAGAAAGAATGAAAGGTCTGAAGGGCAAATAGCAGAGCTCTCACCTCCATGATGTTGATGTGGTCTTTGACGTCTGATAAGGAGGTCAGAGACCCTTGGACCTTGAGGGAACTGAGAGAGACTCCCCACCCAGTGTCTGAGGCATTACAGAAAAGTTTCTGAGAGGGGACTTGGGGGCTGAAAAGAAGTCCTTGGTTAATAGCCACCTGATGAATACACCACCTAAGCTGTAGTTTGAGGCATGGAAGAAGCGAGACTAGAAAATCTAGTGGATGACAGTTTTGGAGCCATACTGACTTTAGGAACCACTGAAATTCTCGCACATGAAGTCTGGCTAAAGGTAGCCTAGGAATGGTAGAGGTCATGAATCCTAGCATCCTGAGAAATTCCCTGGCTGTAACTGAAACCAGGGGAAGAAGGGACTGAAGAAAAAGTGATTAGAGAAAGAGTCTTGGGTGTAGACAGGGATGCCAGCATAGGAATGGTCTGCAGCCTGCAAATGAGAAACATTTGATCCAGAGAAGGAACCAAGACTGATTTCTGGAAGTTTACTGTAAACCCCAAGCTTTGTAAGGGGTAAACAGTATACTGGAGGTGCTGAGGCAAGTTCTCAATGGAGGAAGCCTTAATTAGTAGGTTGTCCAGAAAAGTAAAGACTTAAACCCCTGTCATCCTGCAAAAAGCAATCACAGGAGCAAGACATTTGGTGAAAACCCTTGCTGCAGTAGAAAGGACAAAGGGCAAGCAGAGAACCGAAGAGGAAACCGGGTTTGAAGGGATAACATCCAAAACGAAGGGACCTTCAGAAAAATGTTGAGATGAGAAAGGTTAGAATGGGTCTCCAGGTGCCTTCCTTCCTGGGAACCAGAAACATTCTGGAATAACACCCCTTCCCACCCCCTCCTGGGAAAGAGACACAGCTTGAATGGTGACTTATGCCAAAAGGCCCTGAAGCAGTTATGGGAAGAAAGGAAGCTGTTCCTGAAGAGGTTGAGGGATGCCCAGAAAAGGATTAAGAGATTTCCATACCATAAAGTATCCTTGATGGAGGATTGACAGAACCAGATTTTCTTGAGTGACCCTTAACCAATTGGGAAGGGGCAGGGAAAGATGAAGGGATAAGGAGACCAGACTGAAGAAAAGGGGAAGCAGACAGACCGAAATAAGAAGTTATATACCTACCATAACGTTCCATGTTAGTTGTCTTCTTCTCACCTTCTTTCTTGCTGGTTGGGTTCGGAGCCAATCCTCGGCTCCGACTCGGTCATCTTCAGAAGCTTGAGAGCTGCTTACTGGCACGAGGCCCCCCTATATCCCATGATGACTGGCACTAGATTCCCAGATCTCGTTTGGTAAACCTAACTACAGACATAATAATAACAACAATTATAATAATAGCAATACAGTAAACTGTAGTAGGGTGCATGAACCTACTGGAGAGACTGATAGTGAGAAGTAATAGCCAGAGAAGACTCAGCCAGTGATAAAAAACTTAAGGAACTCTTCTCGGTCTACTAGGATAGGGGGATGGAGGGTGGGACGCAAGAAAGAAGGTGAGAAGAAGACAACTAACATGGAACGTTATGGTAGGTACATAACTTCTTAATGTTAAGTTGTCTATCTCGCCTTCATTCTTGCTGGTTGGGACAGCGTCCCTAGCACCTCAATCCTGGGTGGCTCATTGGAACAGACTCTTCAGAACAGTGGAACCAAAATCAGCTCTGCTCCTGGAGGCCACATCCAGCTTAAGGAAGAACAAATGGTCTGCCCTGGTGTAATGATGGGGAAACCATCCACCAAACAAGTTGGTTTTTGCATGACTGTGTGATCATTATCATGTGAGACATTGGGAGTTGCTGGAAGGACCATTGTGTGAACAGCATCCACTGAAGAATCCTCATGTGAAAACGTGCAAGGGGACTAGTATGATAGCCGCTGCCATGAGACCCAATGTTCTTAGGACGAATCAGGCCTGAATTGTTTTGCATCCTAATAAGACCTGCACATGTCGTCGAATGTCCAACACTCTGTCTACTGGAAGTCTCGCTGACATGTCCTTTGTATTTAAGTTTGCACCTATAAAGGTGATAGATTGACAAGGCGACAATGCAGACTTTTCAAAATTTATTGTGATGCCTAGTTTGGAGCAAGTTTGGATGGTGTAGTCTCTGGCTCGCAGCAGGTGATGCCTGGTGGTTGCAGTAAGGAGCCAGTCATCTAAACATGGAAACACCTGGAATCCTTGCCATCTCAGGTGAGCGGTAACTACTGCCAAACATTTGGTGAACACCCTGGGGGCTGTGGTGAGACCAAAGGGCAGAGCTCTGAACTGATAAGGACCGGCTCCCAGCCGGAAGCGGAGGAATCTTCTGGAGCGTCTGTCCATTTTGATATGGTAGTACGCGTCCTGAAGATCTATGGAGCACATCCAATTGTCCTGACCCAGAAAGGACAACATGGACTGTAGCGTGACCATCCGGAACATTGTTCTTTGAACAGACCTGTTTGGTCTGCTGAGATCCAGAATGGGTCTCCAGTCCCCTGTCTTTTTTGGTACCAAAAAGAACCTTGAGTAAATTCTGGATTCTTGTTGGTCTGCTGGGACTGACTGGATGGCTCTTTTTCTTAGCAGTTTTGAAATTTCTTGAACTGCTTTATCCCTTAGATTGGGTGGAACATCTGGAAGGAATTTGTTGGGAATGTGTGGAGTGCGAAGGAATGTGTGGAGTGCGAAGGAAGGGGATTTTGTAGCCTTCGGATATGATAGACAGTACCCATTTGTCTTGTGTTATACTTTGCCAGGCTTTTGGGTACAGCGAAAATCTTCCCCCAACTGCCTCCGAAGGTGGACAGCTGGGCAGCACTTCAGGGATGCTGGAAGGGCTGGTCAGAGAAAGATTCTCTATGGCCCTGATTTTGCGGACCCCCTCTGCCCCTCGGGCGGCGTCTACTGTTGTTCCCTCCTCTGCCCCTGGAGGGGAAGTCTCCACGTGTGTCAGGCACGGCTCCCTGGGATTTCCGGAACCACATCTTCCCACTTTTCTGACCCTTGGGATACGGTCTTGAAGGAGTGGAAAAACGGACTCCCACAGCAGAGACAGTCTTGCCTTCCTGTTCACACCTGGTAAGGGTATCCTTCACCTGTGGTCCAAACAGAGCAGAACCATCAAAGGGGGTGTTGGTGAAAGACGCCCTGAAGGGTTCCGCAAAGTTGCATAACCGCATCCAAGCGTGCCTCCTCAAAGCCACGCCTGTGCCTGCGGCCCTACTCACGCCATCGGCTGCATAAGAGATGAGCCGCATTGAGGAGTTTACTACCAAATTAAGAGTCGCCAGCTGGGAGGCAACCTTAGCCTGGGCCCCCACAGCTGATGGATCTTGAAGGGTATCTCCTAGCTCTTTAAGGAGATCCCTTTGAAGGTGGGTAAAGTGGCACAAATAGTTCAGCGACCTCATGGAGAAGGTTGCGGAGGAAAACATCCGCTTCCCATATCTGTCCATCGTCCTAGATTCCTTATTAAGGGGATGGACAGACGAAGAAGTTTCAGCCAACTCCTTTTTTGTAGCCGCTGCTACCACCATGGCATCAACGGGAACACCCTTGGTCAGAAATTGCTGGTCTTGTGGGGCGGTAATAAATTTTGTGGGCCTGCGGGGAGTTGGTTCCATTGTGTCTGGAGCTGACCACGCCTTTTGAGCCACCACAGACATCAGTGGATCGAAAGGCGGAGACACCCAGGAGGTGGAGGGTCAGGATCCAAACTCGTCCAGGAATACCGACTCGTCCTCGGAAGGGTTAAGGGTAGTCCAGTTCCCCCTCTGCCCAAGAATCTCAAGGATGTCTGAGAAGGAGACGTCCTCAGAGGGGGATCTCGAGGACCCTTAAGACTCCTCCAAGTCGGTATCTGAAGTGACAGACTCAGGGGAGTCAACATGCTTCCTCTTGCATTTCCTCTTTCGAGGGGGCTCCTCTGAATGAACGGGGGAGGCCTCGGAAGAGGAAGATATACCCAATGGGGTGCCCTGGGAACGCTTGTTCCCCATGCTTGAGGTCTGGAGGATGGGCAGACGCAGGAGCAGGCACCATGGGGGGAGGAGCCGATGAGGCTGACCGTGAGGCTGACTCAGATGCCAGCACACTCCTCATGACCTCGAAGGCGCCCCTTCCCGATATCGGAGAAGGCTCTGGCTCTGAAGAGACCGGAATCCTCCCCGGCACCGAGAGAGACAGCTCCAAAGCTGATGTAGGAGCCAAACTCACCTGCGCCAAAGCTCCGAGAGGGAGAACAGGGTCGGTCAAGGGTCTGATGCCACTCGCCCCCTCGGAGCAGACGAGGGAGTCCCGGCGCCCAGATCCCTCCAAGGACGACACCATGGAAGAGATCAGAGCCGACGGAACCTAAAGGGGAGGTATCTGTGCCGATGGTCCCACGATCCCAGCCTCAGCATGCTCCGGCTCTGAGCTCAAGGGATGAGTCGAAGGAGGAACTACTGCAGATATAGGTAGAGCCGAACCCTGATGAGGGGGGGCTGGATAGCATTTTAGCCAGGGCCTGCGATTTTAAAAGCCTGCTCTCCAAATCATGGTCAGATAGTCTAGACGACAGAGAAGAGTGTGATCGATGACTTCTCTCTGACTGCAACAAAGGCGACCCCAGAGCCAAATGAATCGACTCTAAGGATGGTGATCTGGAACATTTTCGACTCCCTGACGGTTCCGACAGACCTAAGAGAAAGTCTGACAGGAAAACTCAAAAGACACTCAACACCACAGAAGACGCGGGAATCAGACAAGGTTGAAACAGTACACACACACTACAGAGACACACTGAGACCAACTATGCCAAAAACCTCTAACTAAAACGGTTAGTGACTACAAGGGTTGAGAACCGAAAATCAAACCTCTAATTTAAACGGTTTGACAAACAGAAGGACGAAAAGACTAGGTCCTCTAACTGAAAATGGGCCTAGCCAGAGGGGACAGTTATCGGGATACCACAAACACGCACACTACCAAAATGCTAAACACTAAAGACAATAGCTATGAAAATAGCTTTTTTGTTTCAGAGCAATAAATTTTCTCAGGACAAGAAAAAAGGTACTTAGCCACAGCCAAGAGCGAGACCACGTCCGAGCTACATGAGCGGCAAACGAGATCTGAGGATATGGAGCAGTGCACCATGGGATACCTGCTTAGCCCAGCCAATAGAAGACTTTGAGCTAAAAAAGTTTGGCAGAGTCGGAGCCAATATTCGGCTCGGAACCCACGGGTAAGAATGTAGGCGAGATAGGACTACATAACATCCTCCTTTTCAAGACAAGCTAGGTTCTGAGAAGGAGTCTAAGTACACTAAGCAGGAGGAACCAACTTAGAACCCTTCTTACCTTTGGGAGGAGGGGGAGGCTGTCTGCGAAGAGAAGCAGATTTAGATGGACAATTCCAATGGAACTTTGGGATATGAGACACAAAAATATACTTCAATTCCTGCAATGCCTTAACTTTATCCTGAAGAGACTTAAAAGGTTAGTAGCAGCAGAGTCAAACAGGTTCTTACTGTCAAGAGGAACATCTAACAATTTAGCCTTAATATCAGGCAAAGGTTGGAGACAAAGCAAACAGTAACGTCTCAAAACACAACCAAAAGTAGCAGCCCTAGAGGAGGCATCAGCTGCATCGTAACTACACTTGAGTGGTAAGCTACATGAGAACTACAACCCAGTAAAAAGAGGGCAAAGGCCTTTTCTTCAGAATCAGGGAGGTCTGAGATAGCTTGGGAAGCCTGAGAAAGAAGGGCTAAAACATACCTGGTCATATGGGTATGGTAATTAATAGCCCTAAAGGCCAAAAAGTCATCAATATATACCTTTTCACTTAGCCATTCCACAGCTCTACTGTCTCTGTCTGAAGGGAGTAGTTTAGTAGAAGGCAAAAGCTTAGAGAGTTTGTCAAAAGAGATACTACAGAAGATTCAGCTGAAGGACATGTGTACCCACACTCAATGCACCTTCTAAAATCTATCAGGTTTCTTAGGGGCTGGAGGTGGAGAATCCGGGGCTACAGAGGCTGCTGAAAGAATATCTAGAAGGGCAGCCAAGACTGCAGGTACAGTAGAGGGCTTAAGGGACTCCATCTGGAGGAGCTCATACCTCTTTTGAATGTCAGAAACCTGACAACAGTCCCATTTAATATATCATATAAGAAGTAGCACCCCCAAAGGAGAGTTCTTCCAAGGGAGAATCTGGACAAATAGATTCCTCATCTTCACAGGTATAATCGAAGAGAGAAGGGATCTGAGAGGAATATGCAAAAGACTCTTCCACAGAATCCAAATTCACTTCAAAGGAGCCCTGCTCTCTGAGCCTCTTGGGTGGGGTAGATAACCAGGAAGGTGGCGGCACAGAAACCCCCTGGAAGCTTTAAAGCCATCAGTGCATTAAATAACCCCTAAGTAAAATCCTGCCATTCATGCTGACATTCTTAGCAGCTGAGGAAATGTGCTTTTTTTTTTTTTTGGCTTTTCTTTTGAGGAATGTCTACCTTAAATAAATTAGGAGGTTCAGACCCTTGCCTACGCTCAACCAATGTAGTAGGAATCTCCTCCCAAACAAGTCTTTGTGGTACCCCCCTCAGTCCCTCTTCCAATTCGTAGTGTAATTACATCTCTCAAAAAGTACTTGCTTGTTTCAGGAATAAGCGTTGTCAGTATACATGAAACAATTGCTATATTGCCTCAAGATGCTAAAGTCCATCAGGCTGGCCAGAGAAATGGGAAACTGCCCATCCATGATAGCAGGCTCTTATTGTATGTTTCATTAGGGAAGGGACTGGGTTAATTTGACAGGACTGTGCTGGTAGAGCCGAGACTAAAAGAGGGACCTATACTTTTTGTAGGCTAACAGATGAATAAGGCAACACTGCTCAGTGCGCAGCTGAGTTCCTACTAGAGCAGCAGAAAAGCTTGGAAGGGTGTCACTGACAGCTCTTTAGGGAAAAACTGAGCTTCTAGGCTTCTGAGTCTACACAGGGCACTGCTAACCGCTGCTGCATGAAGAGCAGCACCATGCAAATGCAAGGCTTAAAAACAAACAGAAAGAAGTTTTAAGCTACCAATCAGGAAAGCACACAATAAGACTTCCACCAACAAACCCCAACTTAGGCAGGTTAGATTAGCATACGTTTGCCACAAGGGTGCAAGAAAACACTTTCTTAATGTAGAATAGCTGGTTTGGAGCACGTGTGTAACAAGACCACACACAAACTACCTACACCAGCCCTACAAGTAACAAATACAAGTGCAATTAAGTAGCAACAGACAGTACTTTTTTTTTTGAGACTGCTAAAGTACAGGCACAGTATACAAGAGAAGTACAAAAATAAATAAATAAATACTTAGAGCCCTACTGTGTGCTTCTAGCTCAGATAGGCTAGGTAAACACTTACTGCCACCAGTTGAATAATCCCAGTCCTCCTGCACTGAATAAAGGATTGCTACGCAATGAAATGTCTCCAGGCTTCCTTCTTTCTTTGACCAAACCTAACCTGCTGGAAAACTCCTCCGGTAAGTAATTTTGTTCCCTAGCAACCAGACAAGAATAACTTTGCTTCAACATGGAAGCTAACATGGCACTGGTAACTAGAATTGCACAAAAGAAAAGGGTTACGCAGTGATACTTCTAATCCAAGGTGCAACTGGCTCCTAAGGCCCTTACAGGTAACCACAGTACTTTTAGCTTTACTTTTTGTTTCCTCCTCTGCACACAAGCATGGAGGTGACTAGCATGTTAGTTATTAACATCCTTATGAAAAACACAGTATTTTGGCATATTATCTTTTGAGAAAAAGACAAAGACCCAAAAATTCACTGTTTATTGAAGTATCACTGAAAAATCCAAACTTTAAATAAACCCCGAGTGAAATACTACCATTCGCACGGAGGATCAAGGGAAAAACGTTTTCTACTAGACAACTGCCTGAAACACCCCCCGAGGATCAGACCCCTGGCCAGATTCAATAATGGTCATAAGAATTTCCTCCCGAACCAAGATTTGAGAATCCCCTTTGGCCTTTCAGAAATAATCAGCAAAGGTTCCTCCTCAATGTCAGATAGAAATATCTGAAAAGCTTCAGAGGATGTGTGAGAAGCCAGATCCATGCTGGTTCCATCTGGGTCACAGGAGAGAAATCAGAAGTGACTACTGGATGGTCCCTCCAGGCTTTCACTAGCCTCAAGTGATGTCCTGAAGACAGTGGACAGCAGCCAGATCATACCTAACTTTTTGGGCCTGCTTGGCAGATGGCTGCCCCTTGGGATGGGAGGATTCTGCCACAGCACCCTAAGCCATCAACTTTAGCCACTTGTTCTCTTAAGTATATGGACAAGGAGAAATGGCTATGTAGGGTCTTAGGCACAAACATCTGGTAAACAGAGTACTGCAGATGATCGTGGGAAGCACCCAAACAGAAGAGAAACTGATCGAGATGGTCTTTATGCGGAATCTGCCTCCCACACAGACATTTTTCCTTTCTGGACGACATGAGAATAATAACCACAAGTAAGAGAAAGAAGAAACCCCAATGGGGCACTTATCTGAAAACATGGCTTGATAACCAGCAAAGAAGGGCATTCAGACTGACATTCAACAATGGCATTCAGAATGACGGCAAACAGTTCAGAGTGTGTGCATCTGTAGATCACTTTTTTGCCCTACACCTTGTGCGGGGAGCATACATGTGGCGTACGACATGCATATGTATGACATAACGACGTCTATAAGAACTAAAGGCTTCAGTACACTGGACGGATGTTGGGCTATTTCTGGCAAGAGATCTCTTAGGTAAAGAATACAGCAAAAGTGATATGGAAGGATATCCACCACATCATCATATATTTTAAAAGGGATCCTGTTTAAAGTTTAGAGATCAATAACCAGAGTTGGTTGACCATGTCTGTATAATTCCTCTGAGTTAACAGACTTACCTGAAGAAAAACATCACTGTGCATGGATCATACAACTCGTACATCTTGTTAAAGTCTGGCACTTCAGTGATATCTACCAGATAAATTACTGCAAAATTTTTCACCTAGAAAACAAAAGTTTACATATTAATTGGGCATAAAACTGTACAGAATGTTAGGCATTTTCATTTCTTTAATAAAATATCTATTACACAAAAAAGAAATTATGTCTTAAACAACATAGATGGAGTGTTATGATATCTTCTTTCATTCATCACTGATAGGTCCGGTTCCGAGGGAAGCGGCCTTTTTATCAAGCTCGCACCAGACAAAAAAACTCTCAAGCAAAGTCTTTACCCAGAATGCCCCTGTCTCTGTTACCTCAGATCGAGTTTGCTAGAGAAAGAGAAGTAAAGCTGAAGACACTTCTGTACAAATACCCTCGGACACCACTTGGACCCAAAGCATCCCCCAGGAGTCTTTGGAGGGGGAAGGAGGGTGGGAAGTGATGAATGAAAGAAAAAACACAGATGGAATGTTATGGTAACACATAAGTTATCTGATGTTGTTAATCTTCTTTCCATTCATCACTGATGGAAACAAATCCCAAGCTACCTTGAGGTCCATGGGCAGTCCTTATGGAAGAACATTCCTGAGTACCATTGAGCCGAAGGCAGCTCTCCCTCTGGAGACCAAGTCCAATATGTAATGATTGATAAAGATATGAGGCTTAGCCCAAGTAGCTGCTGTGCAGATGTCATCCATGGAAGCCCTGGAATGGAAATGTGCAGATGTTGCCATAGATCTAGTGGAGTGAGCTTTAACTTTTGGCATACGTTCATTACTGAGGGAATAGATGAAACGTATGCAGTCCCTTAGCCATTTTGACAATGTAACCTTCAAAACAGCCTCTCCCATTCTGGGCTCAGAAAAGGAGATGAAAAGCTGTTCAGATTTATGGATAGGTTTGGTCCTGTCTAGGTAAAATCTCAATTGTCTAAGGAGTGAAGGCACTACTCTCTTCTATTGGCAAAACTCGGAAAGAAGAACACTAGTAGATGAATGGTCTGGTTAATGGAGAATTCAGAAACAACTTTGGGAAGGAAGGATGGATTCGTCCAAAGTGATACTCTGTCTTTATGAAAGACCAGATAAGGCCTCTTGATACCCAATGCCTGCAGCTTCGAGACCCTTCTGGCAGATGTGATGGCTACCAAGAACAAGGATCTCCAAGACAAAAACTTTAGGTCACACTTCGCAGCAGGTTCAAAAGGTTTTTGAGTCAAAGACTGAAGGAGTAAAGTAAGGTTCCATGGTTCCACAGGCTGACAGGAGGTCTGATATGAGCGGTCCCTTTGAGGAAGGCCTTGCAAAGGCGTATAGAGGTGAGAAAGGTGCCATCTATACCATTGTGGAAATTAGACATTTCCGCTAGATGTACTCGTATGGTAGAGGCAGAGGCTCCATTATCAAAAAACTTAGCCAGGTACTGAAGCACTGCAGTTACTGGAGCCGAATATGGGTCTAGTTTGTTATCCTTGGACCAGATGGTGAACCTTTCCCATTTATCTTGATACAGTCTTCTGGTGGATGGTTTAGGAGAGGCCAGAATTAGGTCTCGAACAGTTGAGGAAAGACTGGCTTGCCTGGTGACTAATTGAAGTGGAGAAACCAAGCTGTAAGCTCGAGACTGGACAGATTTAGGTCCAGAATCCATGGCGGGTATACTAGGTGAGGCGGAAGGAAGGGGAACCAAACTTGTTGAAGCCAGAATGGAGCTATGAGGATCACCTTGCATCTCAACCGAAGAGCTTTCTTTAGAAATTGTGGAATCAGGGGGATGGGAGGATAAGCGTAAAGTCCCGTGGGCCAATCATGGATCAGATAGTCCCTCGGTGGCTCCCCCTCTGGGGGAAGTAGGGGGAAATAGCTGCTGCACTTGTTTGATGGGAAGGCGAAAAGGTCGCAGCAAGGCTGGCCCCAGTGGCTGAAGATTTCTGTTGCCACCTCGGGGTTGAGAGACCACTCATGAGGCATGAGGATGCGTCTTCTCAATTTGTCCGCAATCACATTGGAGCTCCCCAGGATATCAGTTGCTATCAGAAAGCAGTTGGAAGCTATCGCCCACTACCAAATTATCATGGCTTCTCAACATAGGGGGGTAGGACTTGGTTCCTCCTTGCTTGTTGATGCACCAGACCACTGACATATTGTCTGACTGAATCGCAATTGTCTCGGAAAGGAGAACCGAATGAAAAGCCTGCAATGCTAACAGCACAGCTCTCAGTCCCAGAACGTTGATATGCAGGTGGACCACGTGGCTTGGACCGTCTTTCTCTGGAAATGGCCCCCCCCACACCCGATCAGGAAGCATCCGTGGTCACAATGGCTCTGGGCTGAGGAGACTGAAATGGGCGACTCCAAAGTTCTACATCTGGCCTCATCCACCAAAGGAGGTCCTGTTTGCAGGAGTTGGTTATTCAAATCTGGTAATAGAGGGGGTGATAGTTTGGGAACCATTGACACAGAAGGAGCCATTGCAGGATCCACATATGTAGCTTTGCTAGAGGCATTATCGGGATTAAAGCTGCTATAGAACCTAGGACTTGAAGAACTTCTGTTTGAGAGACTTCTGTTTGAGAGAGGATGACTCTGAGCTGAGGCCTTAAATCGGTGGAGTCTCTGAATTGGGAGTGATACTAGACAGGACTGAGTATTGAACACTGCTCCAAAGTACTCTATTTGTTGTGTAGGAGTAAGGTTTGACTTCTCCCAATGCATCATTATTCCCAACAATTTTGCCAGAGAGAGAGTATAATGCAGTGCTGTTACCAGAAGATACTTGGTGGGGGAGGTGAAGAGCCAGTTGTCCAGATATGGTAACACCCGGAATCCTTGAAGGCTCAAGTGAGCTGTTACCACAGCCATGAATTTCGTGAACACTCTGGGAGCTGTAGAGAGACTGAACAGCAGGGCAAAAAATTGATAATGACTGGCCCCTAGCTGGAAGCGAAGCAGACTCCTGGAGCGTTTGTCCATCTTAATGTGGTAATACGCATCCTGGAGATTTATCGAGCACATCCGATCGCCTTCTCTTAAAAAGGGAAGAATGGACTGAACCATGACCATCCGGAATTTGGTTTGGGTGACAGACTTGCTTAAGCTGAGATCCAAAATGGGTCTCCTGTCTTTTTTTGGCACCAAAAAGAATAGAGTAAAATCTGGATTTGCACTGAACTGGTGGGACTGGTTGGATGACTCTTTTTGAGACAGCTTTATAATCTCTGAAGCGGATTCTTCCCTTTGACTGGGTGGAATGTCAGGAAGTGTTCTTTGAAGGTCTTTCTGACAAGAAAGGGGAATGGTGTAACCTCTGGTGATGATACTCTGCACCAAACGATCGGTGGTAATGGATTACCAGGCAGCTTGGTGCAGAAAGAAACAAACCCAGACTGCTTCCAGAGGTAAGCAAATCGGGCTGCTCCCTCAGGAGTGCTGGTAAGGCTGTCCAGAGAAGGATCCTTAGAGCCTTGGTTACGAGGACCCCCTCTGCCTCTGTAGGGGCAGCTTCCAGAATTGTTACCCCCTCTGCACCTGGGGGTATTATCGCCATGTGCGGCACGGAAAGGACCCTAAGATTTTTTTGTGCCATATTTTTCCACTCCTCTGAATCCTGGAGAAGCTATACTGAGGACTGGAAAACTGTAGGCCTATGGCAGACAGGGTCTTTCCGTCTTACTCGCACCTGGCTTACATGTCCCTCACTTTGGAGCCAAAAAGGACAAAGCTTTAATGGGAACATTCAGAAAGGAAGACTTGAAGGGGTCCGTGAGGTCACAAATGCACATCCAGGTATGACGCCTCAAGACAATGCTTGAACCCGCTGTTCTAGCCGCCCCTTCGGTTGCATGTGAAAGCAATCTCTTGGACGAGTTGGATATCGATTCCAAGGTTGCGAGCTGCGAGGCCACTTTGTCCCAGACCTCGTCAGACAACTGTCCTGCGAACGTCCCACAGAGTTCGGAGATAAAGTCCCTCTGGAGCCTCATAAAATATGCCAAATAGTTCAGGGACTGTATAGCAAAGGTCCCTGATGCAAAAAACATGCTT